>NW_028283652.1:515000-665970 GCF_059441095.1 Idiotropiscis lumnitzeri
CACTTTATTCTTCCATTTATTCCAATTTAATTTAAATAATGTCAAATAAATGGTACATGACCATGGGTGGATAGCAGTGAACGCCCCCCCAAGTTATTGGTGTATATATTGGTGGTACGGGGCTGGTATAATATTAGTGCCCCCATGTGGTCCGAATGTGTAGCTACGGAGCCACACACAAGTCTCCTGACACGCATTTGCAAATCAGCACACGCATTTGCGAGTCGTCCGCGGCAGGACTGTAGCAAACGTCACCTGTAAGAAAAGGTCCCGTTTTTACAGGTCGCCCATCTACGGATTTTTGTCCGCATTTAACCATGTGTATGTGCCAACAAATCATTGTACACATTTGCTGATATTTGTCATATATCTGTGACTTCAATCATGCATTGTAGATTGTTGTGACACATTTGTGACTGTGGTTATAGTTTCAGATTCTTGTTACGTATTTTTGGATTGAAGTATTTGCCACAATAAAGACAACATGTATAAAATGCAAAATTTTGAAAGGAATGCTCGCTTACGGCCATACTACCCTGAGAACGCCCGATCTCGTCCGATCTCGGAAGCTAAGCAGGGTCGGGCCTGGTTAGTACTTGGATGGGAGACCGCCTGGGAATACCAGGTGCTGTAAGCTTTTGCACCGCAAAAATAAAAAAAACTTTTGACAAATGTAAGCAAGTATGCGAGCTGCTTTTTTTATAAATTTCCACATATTCGCCTGACAGGCTGAGAGCACAAAATTCCAACATTCAGCGTCCCCTGCCTTTGGGTGTTGCTACAGTCTCGCCGTGGACGACTCGCAAATGCGTGTGGCAATTTGCAAATGCGTGTCTGGAGACTTGAGTGTGGCTCCGGAGCTCCACATTAATACCAAAAGGGGACTCTCGTAGTCTACAGGTGTAGCAGACAGATGACCCGATGCAGTCCGGTTGGGTTGGTGCAGTGAGTGTTTACTAAATAAAAAGTTAATGAATCAATTTTAAAAAATGGTGTTTACTGAATGCAATAAAGGGAAGTATAGTTAATGTGGCAATTAGCAGGTGTGGAGAAGCTTCATTCATTTTTTTTAGCTTCACTGGTTATATCATTGGTTCTTATTTTATTAGTTCCACTTTATTCTTCCATTTATTCCAATTTAATTTAAATAATGTCAAATAAATGGTACATGACCATGGGTGGATAGCAGTGAACGCCCCCCCAAGTTATTGGTGTATATATTGGTGGTACGGGGCTGGTATAATATTAGTGCCCCCATGTGGTCCGAATGTGTAGCTACGGAGCCACACACAAGTCTCCTGACACGCATTTGCAAATCAGCACACGCATTTGCGAGTCGTCCGCGGCAGGACTGTAGCAAACGTCACCTGTAAGAAAAGGTCCCGTTTTTACAGGTCGCCCATCTACGGATTTTTGTCCGCATTTAACCATGTGTATGTGCCAACAAATCATTGTACACATTTGCTGATATTTGTCATATATCTGTGACTTCAATCATGCATTGTAGATTGTTGTGACACATTTGTGACTGTGGTTATAGTTTCAGATTCTTGTTACATATTTTTGGATTGAAGTATTTGCCACAATAAAGACAACATGTATAAAATGCAAAATTTTGAAAGGAATTCTCGCTTACGGCCATACTACCCTGAGAACTCCCGATCTCGTCCGATCTCGGAAGCTAAGCAGGGTCGGGCCTGGTTAGTACTTGGATGGGAGACCGCCTGGGAATACCAGGTGCTGTAAGCTTTTGCACCGCAAAAATAAAAAAAACTTTTGACAAATGTAAGCAAGTATGCGAGCTGCTTTTTTATAAATTTCCACATATTCGCCTGACAGGCTGAGAGCACAAAATGCCAACATTCAGCGTCCCCTGCCTTTGGGTGTTGCTACAGTCTCGCCGTGGACGACTCGCAAATGCGTGTGGCAATTTGCAAATGCGTGTCTGGAGACTTGAGTGTGGCTCCGGAGCTCCACATTAAGACCAAAAGGGGACTCTCGTAGTCTACAGGTGTAGCAGACAGATGACCCGATGCAGTCCGGTTGGGTTGGTGCAGTGAGTGTTTACTAAATAAAAAGTTAATGAATCAATTTTAAAAAATGGTGTTTACTGAATGCAATAAAGGGAAGTATAGTTAATGTGGCAATTAGCAGGTGTGGAGAAGCTTCATTCATTTTTTTTAGCTTCACTGGTTATATCATTGGTTCTTATTTTATTAGTTCCACTTTATTCTTCCATTTATTCCAATTTAATTTAAATAATGTCAAATAAATGGTACATGACCATGGGTGGATAGCAGTGAACGCCCCCACAAGTTATTGGTGTATATATTGGTGGTACGGGGCTGGTATAATATTAGTGCCCCCATGTGGTCCGAATGTGTAGCTACGGAGCCACACACAAGTCTCCTGACACGCATTTGCAAATCAGCACACGCATTTGCGAGTCGTCCGCGGCAGGACTGTAGCAAACGTCACCTGTAAGAAAAGGTCCCGTTTTTACAGGTCGCCCATCTACGGATTTTTGTCCGCATTTAACCATGTGTATGTGCCAACAAATCATTGTACACATTTGCTGATATTTGTCATATATCTGTGACTTCAATCATGCATTGTAGATTGTTGTGACACATTTGTGACTGTGGTTATAGTTTCAGATTCTTGTTACGTATTTTTGGATTGAAGTATTTGCCACAATAAAGACAACATGTATAAAATGCAAAATTTTGAAAGGAATGCTCGCTTACGGCCATACTACCCTGAGAACGCCCGATCTCGTCCGATCTCGGAAGCTAAGCAGGGTCGGGCCTGGTTAGTACTTGGATGGGAGACCGCCTGGGAATACCAGGTGCTGTAAGCTTTTGCACCGCAAAAATAAAAAAAACTTTTGACAAATGTAAGCAAGTATGCGAGCTGCTTTTTTTATAAATTTCCACATATTCGCCTGACAGGCTGAGAGCACAAAATTCCAACATTCAGCGTCCCCTGCCTTTGGGTGTTGCTACAGTCTCGCCGTGGACGACTCGCAAATGCGTGTGGCAATTTGCAAATGCGTGTCTGGAGACTTGAGTGTGACTCCGGAGCTCCACATTAATACCAAAAGGGGACTCTCGTAGTCTACAGGTATAGCAGACAGATGACCCGATGCAGTCCGGTTGGGTTGGTGCAGTGAGTGTTTACTAAATAAAAAGTTAATGAATCAATTTTAAAAAATGGTGTTTACTGAATGCAATAAAGGGAAGTATAGTTAATGTGGCAATTAGCAGGTGTGGAGAAGCTTCATTCATTTTTTTTAGCTTCACTGGTTATATCATTGGTTCTTATTTTATTAGTTCCACTTTATTCTTCCATTTATTCCAATTTAATTTAAATAATGTCAAATAAATGGTACATGACCATGGGTGGATAGCAGTGAACGCCCCCCCAAGTTATTGGTGTATATATTGGTGGTACGGGGCTGGTATAATATTAGTGCCCCCATGTGGTCCGAATGTGTAGCTACGGAGCCACACACAAGTCTCCTGACACGCATTTGCAAATCAGCACACGCATTTGCGAGTCGTCCGCGGCAGGACTGTAGCAAACGTCACCTGTAAGAAAAGGTCCCGTTTTTACAGGTCGCCCATCTACGGATTTTTGTCCGCATTTAACCATGTGTATGTGCCAACAAATCATTGTACACATTTGCTGATATTTGTCATATATCTGTGACTTCAATCATGCATTGTAGATTGTTGTGACACATTTGTGACTGTGGTTATAGTTTCAGATTCTTGTTACATATTTTTGGATTGAAGTATTTGCCACAATAAAGACAACATGTATAAAATGCAAAATTTTGAAAGGAATTCTCGCTTACGGCCATACTACCCTGAGAACGCCCGATCTCGTCCGATCTCGGAAGCTAAGCAGGGTCGGGCCTGGTTAGTACTTGGATGGGAGACCGCCTGGGAATACCAGGTGCTGTAAGCTTTTGCACCGCAAAAATAAAAAAAACTTTTGACAAATGTAAGCAAGTATGCGAGCTGCTTTTTTATAAATTTCCACATATTCGCCTGACAGGCTGAGAGCACAAAATGCCAACATTCAGCGTCCCCTGCCTTTGGGTGTTGCTACAGTCTCGCCGTGGACGACTCGCAAATGCGTGTGGCAATTTGCAAATGCGTGTCTGGAGACTTGAGTGTGGCTCCGGAGCTCCACATTAAGACCAAAAGGGGACTCTCGTAGTCTACAGGTGTAGCAGACAGATGACCCGATGCAGTCCGGTTGGGTTGGTGCAGTGAGTGTTTACTAAATAAAAAGTTAATGAATCAATTTTAAAAAATGGTGTTTACTGAATGCAATAAAGGGAAGTATAGTTAATGTGGCAATTAGCAGGTGTGGAGAAGCTTCATTCATTTTTTTTAGCTTCACTGGTTATATCATTGGTTCTTATTTTATTAGTTCCACTTTATTCTTCCATTTATTCCAATTTAATTTAAATAATGTCAAATAAATGGTACATGACCATGGGTGGATAGCAGTGAACGCCCCCACAAGTTATTGGTGTATATATTGGTGGTACGGGGCTGGTATAATATTAGTGCCCCCATGTGGTCCGAATGTGTAGCTACGGAGCCACACACAAGTCTCCTGACACGCATTTGCAAATCAGCACACGCATTTGCGAGTCGTCCGCGGCAGGACTGTAGCAAACGTCACCTGTAAGAAAAGGTCCCGTTTTTACAGGTCGCCCATCTACGGATTTTTGTCCGCATTTAACCATGTGTATGTGCCAACAAATCATTGTACACATTTGCTGATATTTGTCATATATCTGTGACTTCAATCATGCATTGTAGATTGTTGTGACACATTTGTGACTGTGGTTATAGTTTCAGATTCTTGTTACATATTTTTGGATTGAAGTATTTGCCACAATAAAGACAACATGTATAAAATGCAAAATTTTGAAAGGAATTCTCGCTTACGGCCATACTACCCTGAGAACGCCCGATCTCGTCCGATCTCGGAAGCTAAGCAGGGTCGGGCCTGGTTAGTACTTGGATGGGAGACCGCCTGGGAATACCAGGTGCTGTAAGCTTTTGCACCGCAAAAAATAAATAAATGAAAAAAACTTTGACAAATCTAAGCAAGTATGCGAGCTGCTTTTTTATAAATTTCCACATATTCGCCTGACAGGCTGAGAGCACAAATTGCCAACATTCAGCGTCCCCTGCCTTTGGGTGTTGCTACAGTCTCGCCGTGGACGACTCGCAAATGCGTGTGGCAATTTGCAAATGCGTGTCTGGAGACTTGACTGTGGCTCCGGAGCCACACATTAAGACCAAAAGGGTACCCTCGGAGTCTACAGGTGTAGCAGACATATGACCCGATGCAGTCCGGTTGGGTTGGTGCAGTGAGTGTTTACTAAATAAAAAGTTAATGAATCAATTTTAAAAAATGGCGTTTACTGAATGCAATAAAGGGAAGTATAGTTAATGTGGCAATTAGCAGGTGTGGAGAAGCTTCATTCATTTTTTTTTTGCTTCACTGGTTATATCATTGGTTCTTATTTTATTAGTTCCACTTTATTCTTCCATTTATTCCAATTTAATTTAAATAATGTCAAATAAATGGTACATGACCATGGGTGGATAGCAGTGAACGCCCCCCCAAGTTATTGGTGTATATATTGGTGGTACGGGGCTGGTATAATATTAGTGCCCCCATGTGGTCCGAATGTGTAGCTACGGAGCCACACACAAGTCTCCTGACACGCATTTGCAAATCAGCACACGCATTTGCGAGTCGTCCGCGGCAGGACTGTAGCAAACGTCACCTGTAAGAAAAGGTCCCGTTTTTACAGGTCGCCCATCTACGGATTTTTGTCCGCATTTAACCATGTGTATGTGCCAACAAATCATTGTACACATTTGCTGATATTTGTCATATATCTGTGACTTCAATCATGCATTGTAGATTGTTGTGACACATTTGTGACTGTGGTTATAGTTTCAGATTCTTGTTACGTATTTTTGGATTGAAGTATTTGCCACAATAAAGACAACATGTATAAAATGCAAAATTTTGAAAGGAATGCTCGCTTACGGCCATACTACCCTGAGAACGCCCGTTCTCGTCCGATCTCGGAAGCTAAGCAGGGTCGGGCCTGGTTAGTACTTGGATGGGAGACCGCCTGGGAATACCAGGTGCTGTAAGCTTTTGCACCGCAAAAATAAAAAAAACTTTTGACAAATGTAAGCAAGTATGCGAGCTGCTTTTTTTATAAATTTCCACATATTCGCCTGACAGGCTGAGAGCACAAAATTCCAACATTCAGCGTCCCCTGCCTTTGGGTGTTGCTACAGTCTCGCCGTGGACGACTCGCAAATGCGTGTGGCAATTTGCAAATGCGTGTCTGGAGACTTGAGTGTGGCTCCGGAGCTCCACATTAATACCAAAAGGGGACTCTCGTAGTCTACAGGTGTAGCAGACAGATGACCCGATGCAGTCCGGTTGGGTTGGTGCAGTGAGTGTTTACTAAATAAAAAGTTAATGAATCAATTTAAAAAAATGGTGTTTACTGAATGCAATAAAGGGAAGTATAGTTAATGTGGCAATTAGCAGGTGTGGAGAAGCTTCATTCATTTTTTTTAGCTTCACTGGTTATATCATTGGTTCTTATTTTATTAGTTCCACTTTATTCTTCCATTTATTCCAATTTAATTTAAATAATGTCAAATAAATGGTACATGACCATGGGTGGATAGCAGTGAACGCCCCCCCAAGTTATTGGTGTATATATTGGTGGTACGGGGCTGGTATAATATTAGTGCCCCCATGTGGTCCGAATGTGTAGCTACGGAGCCACACACAAGTCTCCTGACACGCATTTGCAAATCAGCACACGCATTTGCGAGTCGTCCGCGGCAGGACTGTAGCAAACGTCACCTGTAAGAAAAGGTCCCGTTTTTACAGGTCGCCCATCTACGGATTTTTGTCCGCATTTAACCATGTGTATGTGCCAACAAATCATTGTACACATTTGCTGATATTTGTCATATATCTGTGACTTCAATCATGCATTGTAGATTGTTGTGACACATTTGTGACTGTGGTTATAGTTTCAGATTCTTGTTACATATTTTTGGATTGAAGTATTTGCCACAATAAAGACAACATGTATAAAATGCAAAATTTTGAAAGGAATTCTCGCTTACGGCCATACTACCCTGAGAACGCCCGATCTCGTCCGATCTCGGAAGCTAAGCAGGGTCGGGCCTGGTTAGTACTTGGATGGGAGACCGCCTGGGAATACCAGGTGCTGTAAGGTTTTGCACCGCAAAAATAAAAAAAACTTTTGACAAATGTAAGCAAGTATGCGAGCTGCTTTTTTATAAATTTCCACATATTCGCCTGACAGGCTGAGAGCACAAAATGCCAACATTCAGCGTCCCCTGCCTTTGGGTGTTGCTACAGTCTCGCCGTGGACGACTCGCAAATGCGTGTGGCAATTTGCAAATGCATGTCTGGAGACTTGAGTGTGGCTCCGGAGCTCCACATTAAGACCAAAAGGGGACTCTCGTAGTCTACAGGTGTAGCAGACAGATGACCCGATGCAGTCCGGTTGGGTTGGTGCAGTGAGTGTTTACTAAATAAAAAGTTAATGAATCAATTTTAAAAAATGGTGTTTACTGAATGCAATAAAGGGAAGTATAGTTAATGTGGCAATTAGCAGGTGTGGAGAAGCTTCATTCATTTTTTTTAGCTTCACTGGTTATATCATTGGTTCTTATTTTATTAGTTCCACTTTATTCTTCCATTTATTCCAATTTAATTTAAATAATGTCAAATAAATGGTACATGACCATGGGTGGATAGCAGTGAACGCCCCCCCAAGTTATTGGTGTATATATTGGTGGTACGGGGCTGGTATAATATTAGTGCCCCCATGTGGTCCGAATGTGTAGCTACGGAGCCACACACAAGTCTCCTGACACGCATTTGCAAATCAGCACACGCATTTGCGAGTCGTCCGCGGCAGGACTGTAGCAAACGTCACCTGTAAGAAAAGGTCCCGTTTTTACAGGTCGCCCATCTACGGATTTTT
This sequence comes from Idiotropiscis lumnitzeri, assembly GCF_059441095.1. Taxonomy (NCBI): domain Eukaryota; kingdom Metazoa; phylum Chordata; class Actinopteri; order Syngnathiformes; family Syngnathidae; genus Idiotropiscis; species Idiotropiscis lumnitzeri. Next base: position 523,093 of record NW_028283652.1, read on the forward strand.
GTCCGCATTTAACCATGTGTATGTGCCAACAAATCATTGTACACATTTGCTGATATTTGTCATATATCTGTGACTTCAATCATGCATTGTAGATTGTTGTGACACATTTGTGACTGTGGTTATAGTTTCAGATTCTTGTTACATATTTTTGGATTGAAGTATTTGCCACAATAAAGACAACATGTATAAAATGCAAAATTTTGAAAGGAATTCTCGCTTACGGCCATACTACCCTGAGAACGCCCGATCTCGTCCGATCTCGGAAGCTAAGCAGGGTCGGGCCTGGTTAGTACTTGGATGGGAGACCGCCTGGGAATACCAGGTGCTGTAAGCCTTTGCACCGCAAAAATAAAAAAAACTTTTGACAAATGTAAGCAAGTATGCGAGCTGCTTTTTTATAAATTTCCACATATTCGCCTGACAGGCTGAGAGCACAAAATGCCAACATTCAGCGTCCCCTGCCTTTGGGTGTTGCTACAGTCTCGCCGTGGACGACTCGCAAATGCGTGTGGCAATTTGCAAATGCGTGTCTGGAGACTTGAGTGTGGCTCCGGAGCTCCACATTAATACCAAAAGGGGACTCTCGTAGTCTACAGGTATAGCAGACAGATGACCCGATGCAGTCCGGTTGGGTTGGTGCAGTGAGTGTTTACTAAATAAAAAGTTAATGAATCAATTTTAAAAAATGGTGTTTACTGAATGCAATAAAGGGAAGTATAGTTAATGTGGCAATTAGCAGGTGTGGAGAAGCTTCATTCATTTTTTTTAGCTTCACTGGTTATATCATTGGTTCTTATTTTATTAGTTCCACTTTATTCTTCCATTTATTCCAATTTAATTTAAATAATGTCAAATAAATGGTACATGACCATGGGTGGATAGCAGTGAACGCCCCCCCAAGTTATTGGTGTATATATTGGTGGTACGGGGCTGGTATAATATTAGTGCCCCCATGTGGTCCGAATGTGTAGCTACGGAGCCACACACAAGTCTCCTGACACGCATTTGCAAATCAGCACACGCATTTGCGAGTCGTCCGCGGCAGGACTGTAGCAAACGTCACCTGTAAGAAAAGGTCCCGTTTTTACAGGTCGCCCATCTACGGATTTTTGTCCGCATTTAACCATGTGTATGTGCCAACAAATCATTGTACACATTTGCTGATATTTGTCATATATCTGTGACTTCAATCATGCATTGTAGATTGTTGTGACACATTTGTGACTGTGGTTATAGTTTCAGATTCTTGTTACGTATTTTTGGATTGAAGTATTTGCCACAATAAAGACAACATGTATAAAATGCAAAATTTTGAAAGGAATGCTCGCTTACGGCCATACTACCCTGAGAACGCCCGATCTCGTCCGATCTCGGAAGCTAAGCAGGGTCGGGCCTGGTTAGTACTTGGATGGGAGACCGCCTGGGAATACCAGGTGCTGTAAGCTTTTGCACCGCAAAAATAAAAAAAACTTTTGACAAATGTAAGCAAGTATGCGAGCTGCTTTTTTTATAAATTTCCACATATTCGCCTGACAGGCTGAGAGCACAAAATTCCAACATTCAGCGTCCCCTGCCTTTGGGTGTTGCTACAGTCTCGCCGTGGACGACTCGCAAATGCGTGTGGCAATTTGCAAATGCGTGTCTGGAGACTTGAGTGTGGCTCCGGAGCTCCACATTAATACCAAAAGGGGACTCTCGTAGTCTACAGGTATAGCAGACAGATGACCCGATGCAGTCCGGTTGGGTTGGTGCAGTGAGTGTTTACTAAATAAAAAGTTAATGAATCAATTTAAAAAAATGGTGTTTACTGAATGCAATAAAGGGAAGTATAGTTAATGTGGCAATTAGCAGGTGTGGAGAAGCTTCATTCATTTTTTTTAGCTTCACTGGTTATATCATTGGTTCTTATTTTATTAGTTCCACTTTATTCTTCCATTTATTCCAATTTAATTTAAATAATGTCAAATAAATGGTACATGACCATGGGTGGATAGCAGTGAACGCCCCCCCAAGTTATTGGTGTATATATTGGTGGTACGGGGCTGGTATAATATTAGTGCCCCCATGTGGTCCGAATGTGTAGCTACGGAGCCACACACAAGTCTCCTGACACGCATTTGCAAATCAGCACACGCATTTGCGAGTCGTCCGCGGCAGGACTGTAGCAAACGTCACCTGTAAGAAAAGGTCCCGTTTTTACAGGTCGCCCATCTACGGATTTTTGTCCGCATTTAACCATGTGTATGTGCCAACAAATCATTGTACACATTTGCTGATATTTGTCATATATCTGTGACTTCAATCATGCATTGTAGATTGTTGTGACACATTTGTGACTGTGGTTATAGTTTCAGATTCTTGTTACATATTTTTGGATTGAAGTATTTGCCACAATAAAGACAACATGTATAAAATGCAAAATTTTGAAAGGAATTCTCGCTTACGGCCATACTACCCTGAGAACGCCCGATCTCGTCCGATCTCGGAAGCTAAGCAGGGTCGGGCCTGGTTAGTACTTGGATGGGAGACCGCCTGGGAATACCAGGTGCTGTAAGCTTTTGCACCGCAAAAATAAAAAAAACTTTTGACAAATGTAAGCAAGTATGCGAGCTGCTTTTTTATAAATTTCCACATATTCGCCTGACAGGCTGAGAGCACAAAATGCCAACATTCAGCGTCCCCTGCCTTTGGGTGTTGCTACAGTCTCGCCGTGGACGACTCGCAAATGCGTGTGGCAATTTGCAAATGCGTGTCTGGAGACTTGACTGTGGCTCCGGAGCTCCACATTAATACCAAAAGGGGACTCTCGTAGTCTACAGGTATAGCAGACAGATGACCCGATGCAGTCCGGTTGGGTTGGTGCAGTGAGTGTTTACTAAATAAAAAGTTAATGAATCAATTTTAAAAAATGGTGTTTACTGAATGCAATAAAGGGAAGTATAGTTAATGTGGCAATTAGCAGGTGTGGAGAAGCTTCATTCATTTTTTTTAGCTTCACTGGTTATATCATTGGTTCTTATTTTATTAGTTCCACTTTATTCTTCCATTTATTCCAATTTAATTTAAATAATGTCAAATAAATGGTACATGACCATGGGTGGATAGCAGTGAACGCCCCCCCAAGTTATTGGTGTATATATTGGTGGTACGGGGCTGGTATAATATTAGTGCCCCCATGTGGTCCGAATGTGTAGCTACGGAGCCACACACAAGTCTCCTGACACGCATTTGCAAATCAGCACACGCATTTGCGAGTCGTCCGCGGCAGGACTGTAGCAAACGTCACCTGTAAGAAAAGGTCCCGTTTTTACAGGTCGCCCATCTACGGATTTTTGTCCGCATTTAACCATGTGTATGTGCCAACAAATCATTGTACACATTTGCTGATATTTGTCATATATCTGTGACTTCAATCATGCATTGTAGATTGTTGTGACACATTTGTGACTGTGGTTATAGTTTCAGATTCTTGTTACATATTTTTGGATTGAAGTATTTGCCACAATAAAGACAACATGTATAAAATGCAAAATTTTGAAAGGAATTCTCGCTTACGGCCATACTACCCTGAGAACGCCCGATCTCGTCCGATCTCGGAAACTAAGCAGGGTCGGGCCTGGTTAGTACTTGGATGGGAGACCGCCTGGGAATACCAGGTGCTGTAAGCTTTTGCACCGCAAAAATAAAAAAAACTTTTGACAAATGTAAGCAAGTATGCGAGCTGCTTTTTTTATAAATTTCCACATATTCGCCTGACAGGCTGAGAGCACAAAATTCCAACATTCAGCGTCCCCTGCCTTTGGGTGTTGCTACAGTCTCGCCGTGGACGACTCGCAAATGCGTGTGGCAATTTGCAAATGCGTGTCTGGAGACTTGAGTGTGGCTCCGGAGCTCCACATTAATACCAAAAGGGGACTCTCGTAGTCTACAGGTATAGCAGACAGATGACCCGATGCAGTCCGGTTGGGTTGGTGCAGTGAGTGTTTACTAAATAAAAAGTTAATGAATCAATTTAAAAAAATGGTGTTTACTGAATGCAATAAAGGGAAGTATAGTTAATGTGGCAATTAGCAGGTGTGGAGAAGCTTCATTCATTTTTTTTAGCTTCACTGGTTATATCATTGGTTCTTATTTTATTAGTTCCACTTTATTCTTCCATTTATTCCAATTTAATTTAAATAATGTCAAATAAATGGTACATGACCATGGGTGGATAGCAGTGAACGCCCCCCCAAGTTATTGGTGTATATATTGGTGGTACGGGGCTGGTATAATATTAGTGCCCCCATGTGGTCCGAATGTGTAGCTACGGAGCCACACACAAGTCTCCTGACACGCATTTGCAAATCAGCACACGCATTTGCGAGTCGTCCGCGGCAGGACTGTAGCAAACGTCACCTGTAAGAAAAGGTCCCGTTTTTACAGGTCGCCCATCTACGGATTTTTGTCCGCATTTAACCATGTGTATGTGCCAACAAATCATTGTACACATTTGCTGATATTTGTCATATATCTGTGACTTCAATCATGCATTGTAGATTGTTGTGACACATTTGTGACTGTGGTTATAGTTTCAGATTCTTGTTACATATTTTTGGATTGAAGTATTTGCCACAATAAAGACAACATGTATAAAATGCAAAATTTTGAAAGGAATTCTCGCTTACGGCCATACTACCCTGAGAACGCCCGATCTCGTCCGATCTCGGAAGCTAAGCAGGGTCGGGCCTGGTTAGTACTTGGATGGGAGACCGCCTGGGAATACCAGGTGCTGTAAGCTTTTGCACCGCAAAAATAAAAAAAACTTTTGACAAATGTAAGCAAGTATGCGAGCTGCTTTTTTATAAATTTCCACATATTCGCCTGACAGGCTGAGAGCACAAAATGCCAACATTCAGCGTCCCCTGCCTTTGGGTGTTGCTACAGTCTCGCCGTGGACGACTCGCAAATGCGTGTGGCAATTTGCAAATGCGTGTCTGGAGACTTGACTGTGGCTCCGGAGCTCCACATTAATACCAAAAGGGGACTCTCGTAGTCTACAGGTATAGCAGACAGATGACCCGATGCAGTCCGGTTGGGTTGGTGCAGTGAGTGTTTACTAAATAAAAAGTTAATGAATCAATTTTAAAAAATGGTGTTTACTGAATGCAATAAAGGGAAGTATAGTTAATGTGGCAATTAGCAGGTGTGGAGAAGCTTCATTCATTTTTTTTAGCTTCACTGGTTATATCATTGGTTCTTATTTTATTAGTTCCACTTTATTCTTCCATTTATTCCAATTTAATTTAAATAATGTCAAATAAATGGTACATGACCATGGGTGGATAGCAGTGAACGCCCCCCCAAGTTATTGGTGTATATATTGGTGGTACGGGGCTGGTATAATATTAGTGCCCCCATGTGGTCCGAATGTGTAGCTACGGAGCCACACACAAGTCTCCTGACACGCATTTGCAAATCAGCACACGCATTTGCGAGTCGTCCGCGGCAGGACTGTAGCAAACGTCACCTGTAAGAAAAGGTCCCGTTTTTACAGGTCGCCCATCTACGGATTTTTGTCCGCATTTAACCATGTGTATGTGCCAACAAATCATTGTACACATTTGCTGATATTTGTCATATATCTGTGACTTCAATCATGCATTGTAGATTGTTGTGACACATTTGTGACTGTGGTTATAGTTTCAGATTCTTGTTACATATTTTTGGATTGAAGTATTTGCCACAATAAAGACAACATGTATAAAATGCAAAATTTTGAAAGGAATTCTCGCTTACGGCCATACTACCCTGAGAACGCCCGATCTCGTCCGATCTCGGAAACTAAGCAGGGTCGGGCCTGGTTAGTACTTGGATGGGAGACCGCCTGGGAATACCAGGTGCTGTAAGCTTTTGCACCGCAAAAATAAAAAAAACTTTTGACAAATGTAAGCAAGTATGCGAGCTGCTTTTTTTATAAATTTCCACATATTCGCCTGACAGGCTGAGAGCACAAAATTCCAACATTCAGCGTCCCCTGCCTTTGGGTGTTGCTACAGTCTCGCCGTGGACGACTCGCAAATGCGTGTGGCAATTTGCAAATGCGTGTCTGGAGACTTGAGTGTGGCTCCGGAGCTCCACATTAATACCAAAAGGGGACTCTCGTAGTCTACAGGTGTAGCAGACAGATGACCCGATGCAGTCCGGTTGGGTTGGTGCAGTGAGTGTTTACTAAATAAAAAGTTAATGAATCAATTTAAAAAAATGGTGTTTACTGAATGCAATAAAGGGAAGTATAGTTAATGTGGCAATTAGCAGGTGTGGAGAAGCTTCATTCATTTTTTTTAGCTTCACTGGTTATATCATTGGTTCTTATTTTATTAGTTCCACTTTATTCTTCCATTTATTCCAATTTAATTTAAATAATGTCAAATAAATGGTACATGACCATGGGTGGATAGCAGTGAACGCCCCCCCAAGTTATTGGTGTATATATTGGTGGTACGGGGCTGGTATAATATTAGTGCCCCCATGTGGTCCGAATGTGTAGCTACGGAGCCACACACAAGTCTCCTGACACGCATTTGCAAATCAGCACACGCATTTGCGAGTCGTCCGCGGCAGGACTGTAGCAAACGTCACCTGTAAGAAAAGGTCCCGTTTTTACAGGTCGCCCATCTACGGATTTTTGTCCGCATTTAACCATGTGTATGTGCCAACAAATCATTGTACACATTTGCTGATATTTGTCATATATCTGTGACTTCAATCATGCATTGTAGATTGTTGTGACACATTTGTGACTGTGGTTATAGTTTCAGATTCTTGTTACATATTTTTGGATTGAAGTATTTGCCACAATAAAGACAACATGTATAAAATGCAAAATTTTGAAAGGAATTCTCGCTTACGGCCATACTACCCTGAGAACGCCCGATCTCGTCCGATCTCGGAAGCTAAGCAGGGTCGGGCCTGGTTAGTACTTGGATGGGAGACCGCCTGGGAATACCAGGTGCTGTAAGCCTTTGCACCGCAAAAATAAAAAAAACTTTTGACAAATGTAAGCAAGTATGCGAGCTGCTTTTTTATAAATTTCCACATATTCGCCTGACAGGCTGAGAGCACAAAATGCCAACATTCAGCGTCCCCTGCCTTTGGGTGTTGCTACAGTCTCGCCGTGGACGACTCGCAAATGCGTGTGGCAATTTGCAAATGCGTGTCTGGAGACTTGAGTGTGGCTCCGGAGCTCCACATTAAGACCAAAAGGGGACTCTCGTAGTCTACAGGTGTAGCAGACAGATGACCCGATGCAGTCCGGTTGGGTTGGTGCAGTGAGTGTTTACTAAATAAAAAGTTAATGAATCAATTTTAAAAAATGGTGTTTACTGAATGCAATAAAGGGAAGTATAGTTAATGTGGCAATTAGCAGGTGTGGAGAAGCTTCATTCATTTTTTTTAGCTTCACTGGTTATATCATTGGTTCTTATTTTATTAGTTCCACTTTATTCTTCCATTTATTCCAATTTAATTTAAATAATGTCAAATAAATGGTACATGACCATGGGTGGATAGCAGTGAACGCCCCCCCAAGTTATTGGTGTATATATTGGTGGTACGGGGCTGGTATAATATTAGTGCCCCCATGTGGTCCGAATGTGTAGCTACGGAGCCACACACAAGTCTCCTGACACGCATTTGCAAATCAGCACACGCATTTGCGAGTCGTCCGCGGCAGGACTGTAGCAAACGTCACCTGTAAGAAAAGGTCCCGTTTTTACAGGTCGCCCATCTACGGATTTTTGTCCGCATTTAACCATGTGTATGTGCCAACAAATCATTGTACACATTTGCTGATATTTGTCATATATCTGTGACTTCAATCATGCATTGTAGATTGTTGTGACACATTTGTGACTGTGGTTATAGTTTCAGATTCTTGTTACGTATTTTTGGATTGAAGTATTTGCCACAATAAAGACAACATGTATAAAATGCAAAATTTTGAAAGGAATGCTCGCTTACGGCCATACTACCCTGAGAACGCCCGATCTCGTCCGATCTCGGAAGCTAAGCAGGGTCGGGCCTGGTTAGTACTTGGATGGGAGACCGCCTGGGAATACCAGGTGCTGTAAGCTTTTGCACCGCAAAAATAAAAAAAACTTTTGACAAATGTAAGCAAGTATGCGAGCTGCTTTTTTTATAAATTTCCACATATTCGCCTGACAGGCTGAGAGCACAAAATTCCAACATTCAGCGTCCCCTGCCTTTGGGTGTTGCTACAGTCTCGCCGTGGACGACTCGCAAATGCGTGTGGCAATTTGCAAATGCGTGTCTGGAGACTTGAGTGTGGCTCCGGAGCTCCACATTAATACCAAAAGGGGACTCTCGTAGTCTACAGGTGTAGCAGACAGATGACCCGATGCAGTCCGGTTGGGTTGGTGCAGTGAGTGTTTACTAAATAAAAAGTTAATGAATCAATTTAAAAAAATGGTGTTTACTGAATGCAATAAAGGGAAGTATAGTTAATGTGGCAATTAGCAGGTGTGGAGAAGCTTCATTCATTTTTTTTAGCTTCACTGGTTATATCATTGGTTCTTATTTTATTAGTTCCACTTTATTCTTCCATTTATTCCAATTTAATTTAAATAATGTCAAATAAATGGTACATGACCATGGGTGGATAGCAGTGAACGCCCCCCCAAGTTATTGGTGTATATATTGGTGGTACGGGGCTGGTATAATATTAGTGCCCCCATGTGGTCCGAATGTGTAGCTACGGAGCCACACACAAGTCTCCTGACACGCATTTGCAAATCAGCACACGCATTTGCGAGTCGTCCGCGGCAGGACTGTAGCAAACGTCACCTGTAAGAAAAGGTCCCGTTTTTACAGGTCGCCCATCTACGGATTTTTGTCCGCATTTAACCATGTGTATGTGCCAACAAATCATTGTACACATTTGCTGATATTTGTCATATATCTGTGACTTCAATCATGCATTGTAGATTGTTGTGACACATTTGTGACTGTGGTTATAGTTTCAGATTCTTGTTACATATTTTTGGATTGAAGTATTTGCCACAATAAAGACAACATGTATAAAATGCAAAATTTTGAAAGGAATTCTCGCTTACGGCCATACTACCCTGAGAACGCCCGATCTCGTCCGATCTCGGAAGCTAAGCAGGGTCGGGCCTGGTTAGTACTTGGATGGGAGACCGCCTGGGAATACCAGGTGCTGTAAGGTTTTGCACCGCAAAAATAAAAAAAACTTTTGACAAATGTAAGCAAGTATGCGAGCTGCTTTTTTATAAATTTCCACATATTCGCCTGACAGGCTGAGAGCACAAAATGCCAACATTCAGCGTCCCCTGCCTTTGGGTGTTGCTACAGTCTCGCCGTGGACGACTCGCAAATGCGTGTGGCAATTTGCAAATGCGTGTCTGGAGACTTGAGTGTGGCTCCGGAGCTCCACATTAAGACCAAAAGGGGACTCTCGTAGTCTACAGGTGTAGCAGACAGATGACCCGATGCAGTCCGGTTGGGTTGGTGCAGTGAGTGTTTACTAAATAAAAAGTTAATGAATCAATTTTAAAAAATGGTGTTTACTGAATGCAATAAAGGGAAGTATAGTTAATGTGGCAATTAGCAGGTGTGGAGAAGCTTCATTCATTTTTTTTAGCTTCACTGGTTATATCATTGGTTCTTATTTTATTAGTTCCACTTTATTCTTCCATTTATTCCAATTTAATTTAAATAATGTCAAATAAATGGTACATGACCATGGGTGGATAGCAGTGAACGCCCCCCCAAGTTATTGGTGTATATATTGGTGGTACGGGGCTGGTATAATATTAGTGCCCCCATGTGGTCCGAATGTGTAGCTACGGAGCCACACACAAGTCTCCTGACACGCATTTGCAAATCAGCACACGCATTTGCGAGTCGTCCGCGGCAGGACTGTAGCAAACGTCACCTGTAAGAAAAGGTCCCGTTTTTACAGGTCGCCCATCTACGGATTTTTGTCCGCATTTAACCATGTGTATGTGCCAACAAATCATTGTACACATTTGCTGATATTTGTCATATATCTGTGACTTCAATCATGCATTGTAGATTGTTGTGACACATTTGTGACTGTGGTTATAGTTTCAGATTCTTGTTACGTATTTTTGGATTGAAGTATTTGCCACAATAAAGACAACATGTATAAAATGCAAAATTTTGAAAGGAATTCTCGCTTACGGCCATACTACCCTGAGAACGCCCGATCTCGTCCGATCTCGGAAGCTAAGCAGGGTCGGGCCTGGTTAGTACTTGGATGGGAGACCGCCTGGGAATACCAGGTGCTGTAAGCCTTTGCACCGCAAAAATAAAAAAAACTTTTGACAAATGTAAGCAAGTATGCGAGCTGCTTTTTTATAAATTTCCACATATTCGCCTGACAGGCTGAGAGCACAAAATGCCAACATTCAGCGTCCCCTGCCTTTGGGTGTTGCTACAGTCTCGCCGTGGACGACTCGCAAATGCGTGTGGCAATTTGCAAATGCGTGTCTGGAGACTTGAGTGTGGCTCCGGAGCTCCACATTAAGACCAAAAGGGGACTCTCGTAGTCTACAGGTGTAGCAGACAGATGACCCGATGCAGTCCGGTTGGGTTGGTGCAGTGAGTGTTTACTAAATAAAAAGTTAATGAATCAATTTTAAAAAATGGTGTTTACTGAATGCAATAAAGGGAAGTATAGTTAATGTGGCAATTAGCAGGTGTGGAGAAGCTTCATTCATTTTTTTTAGCTTCACTGGTTATATCATTGGTTCTTATTTTATTAGTTCCACTTTATTCTTCCATTTATTCCAATTTAATTTAAATAATGTCAAATAAATGGTACATGACCATGGGTGGATAGCAGTGAACGCCCCCCCAAGTTATTGGTGTATATATTGGTGGTACGGGGCTGGTATAATATTAGTGCCCCCATGTGGTCCGAATGTGTAGCTACGGAGCCACACACAAGTCTCCTGACACGCATTTGCAAATCAGCACACGCATTTGCGAGTCGTCCGCGGCAGGACTGTAGCAAACGTCACCTGTAAGAAAAGGTCCCGTTTTTACAGGTCGCCCATCTACGGATTTTTGTCCGCATTTAACCATGTGTATGTGCCAACAAATCATTGTACACATTTGCTGATATTTGTCATATATCTGTGACTTCAATCATGCATTGTAGATTGTTGTGACACATTTGTGACTGTGGTTATAGTTTCAGATTCTTGTTACGTATTTTTGGATTGAAGTATTTGCCACAATAAAGACAACATGTATAAAATGCAAAATTTTGAAAGGAATGCTCGCTTACGGCCATACTACCCTGAGAACGCCCGATCTCGTCCGATCTCGGAAGCTAAGCAGGGTCGGGCCTGGTTAGTACTTGGATGGGAGACCGCCTGGGAATACCAGGTGCTGTAAGCTTTTGCACCGCAAAAATAAAAAAAACTTTTGACAAATGTAAGCAAGTATGCGAGCTGCTTTTTTTATAAATTTCCACATATTCGCCTGACAGGCTGAGAGCACAAAATTCCAACATTCAGCGTCCCCTGCCTTTGGGTGTTGCTACAGTCTCGCCGTGGACGACTCGCAAATGCGTGTGGCAATTTGCAAATGCGTGTCTGGAGACTTGAGTGTGGCTCCGGAGCTCCACATTAATACCAAAAGGGGACTCTCGTAGTCTACAGGTGTAGCAGACAGATGACCCGATGCAGTCCGGTTGGGTTGGTGCAGTGAGTGTTTACTAAATAAAAAGTTAATGAATCAATTTAAAAAAATGGTGTTTACTGAATGCAATAAAGGGAAGTATAGTTAATGTGGCAATTAGCAGGTGTGGAGAAGCTTCATTCATTTTTTTTAGCTTCACTGGTTATATCATTGGTTCTTATTTTATTAGTTCCACTTTATTCTTCCATTTATTCCAATTTAATTTAAATAATGTCAAATAAATGGTACATGACCATGGGTGGATAGCAGTGAACGCCCCCCCAAGTTATTGGTGTATATATTGGTGGTACGGGGCTGGTATAATATTAGTGCCCCCATGTGGTCCGAATGTGTAGCTACGGAGCCACACACAAGTCTCCTGACACGCATTTGCAAATCAGCACACGCATTTGCGAGTCGTCCGCGGCAGGACTGTAGCAAACGTCACCTGTAAGAAAAGGTCCCGTTTTTACAGGTCGCCCATCTACGGATTTTTGTCCGCATTTAACCATGTGTATGTGCCAACAAATCATTGTACACATTTGCTGATATTTGTCATATATCTGTGACTTCAATCATGCATTGTAGATTGTTGTGACACATTTGTGACTGTGGTTATAGTTTCAGATTCTTGTTACATATTTTTGGATTGAAGTATTTGCCACAATAAAGACAACATGTATAAAATGCAAAATTTTGAAAGGAATTCTCGCTTACGGCCATACTACCCTGAGAACGCCCGATCTCGTCCGATCTCGGAAGCTAAGCAGGGTCGGGCCTGGTTAGTACTTGGATGGGAGACCGCCTGGGAATACCAGGTGCTGTAAGGTTTTGCACCGCAAAAATAAAAAAAACTTTTGACAAATGTAAGCAAGTATGCGAGCTGCTTTTTTATAAATTTCCACATATTCGCCTGACAGGCTGAGAGCACAAAATGCCAACATTCAGCGTCCCCTGCCTTTGGGTGTTGCTACAGTCTCGCCGTGGACGACTCGCAAATGCGTGTGGCAATTTGCAAATGCGTGTCTGGAGACTTGAGTGTGGCTCCGGAGCTCCACATTAAGACCAAAAGGGGACTCTCGTAGTCTACAGGTGTAGCAGACAGATGACCCGATGCAGTCCGGTTGGGTTGGTGCAGTGAGTGTTTACTAAATAAAAAGTTAATGAATCAATTTTAAAAAATGGTGTTTACTGAATGCAATAAAGGGAAGTATAGTTAATGTGGCAATTAGCAGGTGTGGAGAAGCTTCATTCATTTTTTTTTAGCTTCACTGGTTATATCATTGGTTCTTATTTTATTAGTTCCACTTTATTCTTCCATTTATTCCAATTTAATTTAAATAATGTCAAATAAATGGTACATGACCATGGGTGGATAGCAGTGAACGCCCCCCCAAGTTATTGGTGTATATATTGGTGGTACGGGGCTGGTATAATATTAGTGCCCCCATGTGGTCCGAATGTGTAGCTACGGAGCCACACACAAGTCTCCTGACACGCATTTGCAAATCAGCACACGCATTTGCGAGTCGTCCGCGGCAGGACTGTAGCAAACGTCACCTGTAAGAAAAGGTCCCGTTTTTACAGGTCGCCCATCTACGGATTTTTGTCCGCATTTAACCATGTGTATGTGCCAACAAATCATTGTACACATTTGCTGATATTTGTCATATATCTGTGACTTCAATCATGCATTGTAGATTGTTGTGACACATTTGTGACTGTGGTTATAGTTTCAGATTCTTGTTACGTATTTTTGGATTGAAGTATTTGCCACAATAAAGACAACATGTATAAAATGCAAAATTTTGAAAGGAATGCTCGCTTACGGCCATACTACCCTGAGAACGCCCGATCTCGTCCGATCTCGGAAGCTAAGCAGGGTCGGGCCTGGTTAGTACTTGGATGGGAGACCGCCTGGGAATACCAGGTGCTGTAAGCTTTTGCACCGCAAAAATAAAAAAAAACTTTTGACAAATGTAAGCAAGTATGCGAGCTGCTTTTTTTTATAAATTTCCACATATTCGCCTGACAGGCTGAGAGCACAAAATTCCAACATTCAGCGTCCCCTGCCTTTGGGTGTTGCTACAGTCTCGCCGTGGACGACTCGCAAATGCGTGTGGCAATTTGCAAATGCGTGTCTGGAGACTTGAGTGTGGCTCCGGAGCTCCACATTAATACCAAAAGGGGACTCTCGTAGTCTACAGGTGTAGCAGACAGATGACCCGATGCAGTCCGGTTGGGTTGGTGCAGTGAGTGTTTACTAAATAAAAAGTTAATGAATCAATTTAAAAAAATGGTGTTTACTGAATGCAATAAAGGGAAGTATAGTTAATGTGGCAATTAGCAGGTGTGGAGAAGCTTCATTCATTTTTTTTAGCTTCACTGGTTATATCATTGGTTCTTATTTTATTAGTTCCACTTTATTCTTCCATTTATTCCAATTTAATTTAAATAATGTCAAATAAATGGTACATGACCATGGGTGGATAGCAGTGAACGCCCCCCCAAGTTATTGGTGTATATATTGGTGGTACGGGGCTGGTATAATATTAGTGCCCCCATGTGGTCCGAATGTGTAGCTACGGAGCCACACACAAGTCTCCTGACACGCATTTGCAAATCAGCACACGCATTTGCGAGTCGTCCGCGGCAGGACTGTAGCAAACGTCACCTGTAAGAAAAGGTCCCGTTTTTACAGGTCGCCCATCTACGGATTTTTGTCCGCATTTAACCATGTGTATGTGCCAACAAATCATTGTACACATTTGCTGATATTTGTCATATATCTGTGACTTCAATCATGCATTGTAGATTGTTGTGACACATTTGTGACTGTGGTTATAGTTTCAGATTCTTGTTACATATTTTTGGATTGAAGTATTTGCCACAATAAAGACAACATGTATAAAATGCAAAATTTTGAAATGAATTCTCGCTTACGGCCATACTACCCTGAGAACGCCCGATCTCGTCCGATCTCGGAAGCTAAGCAGGGTCGGGCCTGGTTAGTACTTGGATGGGAGACCGCCTGGGAATACCAGGTGCTGTAAGCCTTTGCACCGCAAAAATAAAAAAAACTTTTGACAAATGTAAGCAAGTATGCGAGCTGCTTTTTTATAAATTTCCACATATTCGCCTGACAGGCTGAGAGCACAAAATGCCAACATTCAGCGTCCCCTGCCTTTGGGTGTTGCTACAGTCTCGCCGTGGACGACTCGCAAATGCGTGTGGCAATTTGCAAATGCGTGTCTGGAGACTTGAGTGTGGCTCCGGAGCTCCACATTAAGACCAAAAGGGGACTCTCGTAGTCTACAGGTGTAGCAGACAGATGACCCGATGCAGTCCGGTTGGGTTGGTGCAGTGAGTGTTTACTAAATAAAAAGTTAATGAATCAATTTAAAAAAATGGTGTTTACTGAATGCAATAAAGGGAAGTATAGTTAATGTGGCAATTAGCAGGTGTGGAGAAGCTTCATTCATTTTTTTTAGCTTCACTGGTTATATCATTGGTTCTTATTTTATTAGTTCCACTTTATTCTTCCATTTATTCCAATTTAATTTAAATAATGTCAAATAAATGGTACATGACCATGGGTGGATAGCAGTGAACGCCCCCCCAAGTTATTGGTGTATATATTGGTGGTACGGGGCTGGTATAATATTAGTGCCCCCATGTGGTCCGAATGTGTAGCTACGGAGCCACACACAAGTCTCCTGACACGCATTTGCAAATCAGCACACGCATTTGCGAGTCGTCCGCGGCAGGACTGTAGCAAACGTCACCTGTAAGAAAAGGTCCCGTTTTTACAGGTCGCCCATCTACGGATTTTTGTCCGCATTTAACCATGTGTATGTGCCAACAAATCATTGTACACATTTGCTGATATTTGTCATATATCTGTGACTTCAATCATGCATTGTAGATTGTTGTGACACATTTGTGACTGTGGTTATAGTTTCAGATTCTTGTTACGTATTTTTGGATTGAAGTATTTGCCACAATAAAGACAACATGTATAAAATGCAAAATTTTGAAAGGAATGCTCGCTTACGGCCATACTACCCTGAGAACGCCCGATCTCGTCCGATCTCGGAAGCTAAGCAGGGTCGGGCCTGGTTAGTACTTGGATGGGAGACCGCCTGGGAATACCAGGTGCTGTAAGCTTTTGCACCGCAAAAATAAAAAAAACTTTTGACAAATGTAAGCAAGTATGCGAGCTGCTTTTTTTATAAATTTCCACATATTCGCCTGACAGGCTGAGAGCACAAAATTCCAACATTCAGCGTCCCCTGCCTTTGGGTGTTGCTACAGTCTCGCCGTGGACGACTCGCAAATGCGTGTGGCAATTTGCAAATGCGTGTCTGGAGACTTGAGTGTGGCTCCGGAGCTCCACATTAATACCAAAAGGGGACTCTCGTAGTCTACAGGTGTAGCAGACAGATGACCCGATGCAGTCCGGTTGGGTTGGTGCAGTGAGTGTTTACTAAATAAAAAGTTAATGAATCAATTTAAAAAAATGGTGTTTACTGAATGCAATAAAGGGAAGTATAGTTAATGTGGCAATTAGCAGGTGTGGAGAAGCTTCATTCATTTTTTTTAGCTTCACTGGTTATATCATTGGTTCTTATTTTATTAGTTCCACTTTATTCTTCCATTTATTCCAATTTAATTTAAATAATGTCAAATAAATGGTACATGACCATGGGTGGATAGCAGTGAACGCCCCCCCAAGTTATTGGTGTATATATTGGTGGTACGGGGCTGGTATAATATTAGTGCCCCCATGTGGTCCGAATGTGTAGCTACGGAGCCACACACAAGTCTCCTGACACGCATTTGCAAATCAGCACACGCATTTGCGAGTCGTCCGCGGCAGGACTGTAGCAAACGTCACCTGTAAGAAAAGGTCCCGTTTTTACAGGTCGCCCATCTACGGATTTTTGTCCGCATTTAACCATGTGTATGTGCCAACAAATCATTGTACACATTTGCTGATATTTGTCATATATCTGTGACTTCAATCATGCATTGTAGATTGTTGTGACACATTTGTGACTGTGGTTATAGTTTCAGATTCTTGTTACATATTTTTGGATTGAAGTATTTGCCACAATAAAGACAACATGTATAAAATGCAAAATTTTGAAAGGAATTCTTGCTTACGGCCATACTACCCTGAGAACGCCCGATCTCGTCCGATCTCGGAAGCTAAGCAGGGTCGGGCCTGGTTAGTACTTGGATGGGAGACCGCCTGGGAATACCAGGTGCTGTAAGCTTTTGCACCGCAAAAATAAAAAAAACTTTTGACAAATGTAAGCAAGTATGCGAGCTGCTTTTTTATAAATTTCCACATATTCGCCTGACAGGCTGAGAGCACAAAATGCCAACATTCAGCGTCCCCTGCCTTTGGGTGTTGCTACAGTCTCGCCGTGGACGACTCGCAAATGCGTGTGGCAATTTGCAAATGCGTGTCTGGAGACTTGAGTGTGGCTCCGGAGCTCCACATTAAGACCAAAAGGGGACTCTCGTAGTCTACAGGTGTAGCAGACAGATGACCCGATGCAGTCCGGTTGGGTTGGTGCAGTGAGTGTTTACTAAATAAAAAGTTAATGAATCAATTTTAAAAAATGGTGTTTACTGAATGCAATAAAGGGAAGTATAGTTAATGTGGCAATTAGCAGGTGTGGAGAAGCTTCATTCATTTTTTTTAGCTTCACTGGTTATATCATTGGTTCTTATTTTATTAGTTCCACTTTATTCTTCCATTTATTCCAATTTAATTTAAATAATGTCAAATAAATGGTACATGACCATGGGTGGATAGCAGTGAACGCCCCCCCAAGTTATTGGTGTATATATTGGTGGTACGGGGCTGGTATAATATTAGTGCCCCCATGTGGTCCGAATGTGTAGCTACGGAGCCACACACAAGTCTCCTGACACGCATTTGCAAATCAGCACACGCATTTGCGAGTCGTCCGCGGCAGGACTGTAGCAAACGTCACCTGTAAGAAAAGGTCCCGTTTTTACAGGTCGCCCATCTACGGATTTTTGTCCGCATTTAACCATGTGTATGTGCCAACAAATCATTGTACACATTTGCTGATATTTGTCATATATCTGTGACTTCAATCATGCATTGTAGATTGTTGTGACACATTTGTGACTGTGGTTATAGTTTCAGATTCTTGTTACGTATTTTTGGATTGAAGTATTTGCCACAATAAAGACAACATGTATAAAATGCAAAATTTTGAAAGGAATGCTCGCTTACGGCCATACTACCCTGAGAACGCCCGATCTCGTCCGATCTCGGAAGCTAAGCAGGGTCGGGCCTGGTTAGTACTTGGATGGGAGACCGCCTGGGAATACCAGGTGCTGTAAGCTTTTGCACCGCAAAAATAAAAAAAACTTTTGACAAATGTAAGCAAGTATGCGAGCTGCTTTTTTTATAAATTTCCACATATTCGCCTGACAGGCTGAGAGCACAAAATTCCAACATTCAGCGTCCCCTGCCTTTGGGTGTTGCTACAGTCTCGCCGTGGACGACTCGCAAATGCGTGTGGCAATTTGCAAATGCGTGTCTGGAGACTTGAGTGTGGCTCCGGAGCTCCACATTAATACCAAAAGGGGACTCTCGTAGTCTACAGGTGTAGCAGACAGATGACCCGATGCAGTCCGGTTGGGTTGGTGCAGTGAGTGTTTACTAAATAAAAAGTTAATGAATCAATTTAAAAAAATGGTGTTTACTGAATGCAATAAAGGGAAGTATAGTTAATGTGGCAATTAGCAGGTGTGGAGAAGCTTCATTCATTTTTTTTAGCTTCACTGGTTATATCATTGGTTCTTATTTTATTAGTTCCACTTTATTCTTCCATTTATTCCAATTTAATTTAAATAATGTCAAATAAATGGTACATGACCATGGGTGGATAGCAGTGAACGCCCCCCCAAGTTATTGGTGTATATATTGGTGGTACGGGGCTGGTATAATATTAGTGCCCCCATGTGGTCCGAATGTGTAGCTACGGAGCCACACACAAGTCTCCTGACACGCATTTGCAAATCAGCACACGCATTTGCGAGTCGTCCGCGGCAGGACTGTAGCAAACGTCACCTGTAAGAAAAGGTCCCGTTTTTACAGGTCGCCCATCTACGGATTTTTGTCCGCATTTAACCATGTGTATGTGCCAACAAATCATTGTACACATTTGCTGATATTTGTCATATATCTGTGACTTCAATCATGCATTGTAGATTGTTGTGACACATTTGTGACTGTGGTTATAGTTTCAGATTCTTGTTACGTATTTTTGGATTGAAGTATTTGCCACAATAAAGACAACATGTATAAAATGCAAAATTTTGAAAGGAATGCTCGCTTACGGCCATACTACCCTTAGAACGCCCGATCTCGTCCGATCTCGGAAGCTAAGCAGGGTCGGGCCTGGTTAGTACTTGGATGGGAGACCGCCTGGGAATACCAGGTGCTGTAAGCTTTTGCACCGCAAAAATAAAAAAAACTTTTGACAAATGTAAGCAAGTATGCGAGCTGCTTTTTTTATAAATTTCCACATATTCGCCTGACAGGCTGAGAGCACAAAATTCCAACATTCAGCGTCCCCTGCCTTTGGGTGTTGCTACAGTCTCGCCGTGGACGACTCGCAAATGCGTGTGGCAATTTGCAAATGCGTGTCTGGAGACTTGAGTGTGGCTCCGGAGCTCCACATTAATACCAAAAGGGGACTCTCGTAGTCTACAGGTGTAGCAGACAGATGACCCGATGCAGTCCGGTTGGGTTGGTGCAGTGAGTGTTTACTAAATAAAAAGTTAATGAATCAATTTTAAAAAATGGTGTTTACTGAATGCAATAAAGGGAAGTATAGTTAATGTGGCAATTAGCAGGTGTGGAGAAGCTTCATTCATTTTTTTTAGCTTCACTGGTTATATCATTGGTTCTTATTTTATTAGTTCCACTTTATTCTTCCATTTATTCCAATTTAATTTAAATAATGTCAAATAAATGGTACATGACCATGGGTGGATAGCAGTGAACGCCCCCCCAAGTTATTGGTGTATATATTGGTGGTACGGGGCTGGTATAATATTAGTGCCCCCATGTGGTCCGAATGTGTAGCTACGGAGCCACACACAAGTCTCCTGACACGCATTTGCAAATCAGCACACGCATTTGCGAGTCGTCCGCGGCAGGACTGTAGCAAACGTCACCTGTAAGAAAAGGTCCCGTTTTTACAGGTCGCCCATCTACGGATTTTTGTCCGCATTTAACCATGTGTATGTGCCAACAAATCATTGTACACATTTGCTGATATTTGTCATATATCTGTGACTTCAATCATGCATTGTAGATTGTTGTGACACATTTGTGACTGTGGTTATAGTTTCAGATTCTTGTTACATATTTTTGGATTGAAGTATTTGCCACAATAAAGACAACATGTATAAAATGCAAAATTTTGAAAGGAATTCTCGCTTACGGCCATACTACCCTGAGAACGCCAGATCTCGTCCGATCTCGGAAGCTAAGCAGGGTCGGGCCTGGTTAGTACTTGGATGGGAGACCGCCTGGGAATACCAGGTGCTGTAAGCTTTTGCACCGCAAAAATAAAAAAAACTTTTGACAAATGTAAGCAAGTATGCGAGCTGCTTTTTTATAAATTTCCACATATTCGCCTGACAGGCTGAGAGCACAAAATGCCAACATTCAGCGTCCCCTGCCTTTGGGTGTTGCTACAGTCTCGCCGTGGACGACTCGCAAATGCGTGTGGCAATTTGCAAATGCGTGTCTGGAGACTTGAGTGTGGCTCCGGAGCTCCACATTAAGACCAAAAGGGGACTCTCGTAGTCTACAGGTGTAGCAGACAGATGACCCGATGCAGTCCGGTTGGGTTGGTGCAGTGAGTGTTTACTAAATAAAAAGTTAATGAATCAATTTTAAAAAATGGTGTTTACTGAATGCAATAAAGGGAAGTATAGTTAATGTGGCAATTAGCAGGTGTGGAGAAGCTTCATTCATTTTTTTTAGCTTCACTGGTTATATCATTGGTTCTTATTTTATTAGTTCCACTTTATTCTTCCATTTATTTCAATTTAATTTAAATAATGTCAAATAAATGGTACATGACCATGGGTGGATAGCAGTGAACGCCCCCCCAAGTTATTGGTGTATATATTGGTGGTACGGGGCTGGTATAATATTAGTTCCCCCATGTGGTCCGAATGTGTAGCTACGGAGCCACACACAAGTCTCCTGACACGCATTTGCAAATCAGCACACGCATTTGCGAGTCGTCCGCGGCAGGACTGTAGCAAACGTCACCTGTAAGAAAAGGTCCCGTTTTTACAGGTCGCCCATCTACGGATTTTTGTCCGCATTTAACCATGTGTATGTGCCAACAAATCATTGTACACATTTGCTGATATTTGTCATATATCTGTGACTTCAATCATGCATTGTAGATTGTTGTGACACATTTGTGACTGTGGTTATAGTTTCAGATTCTTGTTACATATTTTTGGATTGAAGTATTTGCCACAATAAAGACAACATGTATAAAATGCAAAATTTTGAAATGAATTCTCGCTTACGGCCATACTACCCTGAGAACGCCCGATCTCGTCCGATCTCGGAAGCTAAGCAGGGTCGGGCCTGGTTAGTACTTGGATGGGAGACCGCCTGGGAATACCAGGTGCTGTAAGCTTTTGCACCGCAAAAAATAAATAAATGAAAAAAACTTTGACAAATCTAAGCAAGTATGCGAGCTGCTTTTTTATAAATTTCCACATATTCGCCTGACAGGCTGAGAGCACAAATTGCCAACATTCAGCGTCCCCTGCCTTTGGGTGTTGCTACAGTCTCGCCGTGGACGACTCGCAAATGCGTGTGGCAATTTGCAAATGCGTGTCTGGAGACTTGACTGTGGCTCCGGAGCCACACATTAAGACCAAAAGGGTACCCTCGGAGTCTACAGGTGTAGCAGACATATGACCCGATGCAGTCCGGTTGGGTTGGTGCAGTGAGTGTTTACTAAATAAAAAGTTAATGAATCAATTTTAAAAAATGGCGTTTACTGAATGCAATAAAGGGAAGTATAGTTAATGTGGCAATTAGCAGGTGTGGAGAAGCTTCATTCATTTTTTTTTAGCTTCACTGGTTATATCATTGGTTCTTATTTTATTAGTTCCACTTTATTCTTCCATTTATTCCAATTTAATTTAAATAATGTCAAATAAATGGTACATGACCATGGGTGGATAGCAGTGAACGCCCCCCCAAGTTATTGGTGTATATATTGGTGGTACGGGGCTGGTATAATATTAGTGCCCCCATGTGGTCCGAATGTGTAGCTACGGAGCCACACACAAGTCTCCTGACACGCATTTGCAAATCAGCACACGCATTTGCGAGTCGTCCGCGGCAGGACTGTAGCAAACGTCACCTGTAAGAAAAGGTTCCGTTTTTACAGGTCGCCCATCTACGGATTTTTGTCCGCATTTAACCATGTGTATGTGCCAACAAATCATTGTACACATTTGCTGATATTTGTCATATATCTGTGACTTCAATCATGCATTGTAGATTGTTGTGACACATTTGTGACTGTGGTTATAGTTTCAGATTCTTGTTACGTATTTTTGGATTGAAGTATTTGCCACAATAAAGACAACATGTATAAAATGCAAAATTTTGAAAGGAATGCTCGCTTACGGCCATACTACCCTGAGAACGCCCGATCTCGTCCGATATCGGAAGCTAAGCAGGGTCGGGCCTGGTTAGTACTTGGATGGGAGACCGCCTGGGAATACCAGGTGCTGTAAGCTTTTGCACCGCAAAAATAAAAAAAACTTTTGACAAATGTAAGCAAGTATGCGAGCTGCTTTTTTATAAATTTCCACATATTCGCCTGACAGGCTGAGAGCATAAAATGCCAACATTCAGCGTCCCCTGCCTTTGGGTGTTGCTACAGTCTCGCCGTGGACGACTCGCAAATGCGTGTGGCAATTTGCAAATGCGTGTCTGGAGACTTGAGTGTGGCTCCGGAGCTCCACATTAATACCAAAAGTGGACTCTCGTAGTCTACAGGTATAGCAGACAGATGACCCGATGCAGTCCGGTTGGGTTGGTGCAGTGAGTGTTTACTAAATAAAAAGTTAATGAATCAATTTAAAAAAATGGTGTTTACTGAATGCAATAAAGGGAAGTATAGTTAATGTGGCAATTAGCAGGTGTGGAGAAGCTTCATTCATTTTTTTTAGCTTCACTGGTTATATCATTGGTTCTTATTTTATTAGTTCCACTTTATTCTTCCATTTATTCCAATTTAATTTAAATAATGTCAAATAAATGGTACATGACCATGGGTGGATAGCAGTGAACGCCCCCCCAAGTTATTGGTGTATATATTGGTGGTACGGGGCTGGTATAATATTAGTGCCCCCATGTGGTCCGAATGTGTAGCTACGGAGCCACACACAAGTCTCCTGACACGCATTTGCAAATCAGCACACGCATTTGCGAGTCGTCCGCGGCAGGACTGTAGCAAACGTCACCTGTAAGAAAAGGTCCCGTTTTTACAGGTCGCCCATCTACGGATTTTTGTCCGCATTTAACCATGTGTATGTGCCAACAAATCATTGTACACATTTGCTGATATTTGTCATATATCTGTGACTTCAATCATGCATTGTAGATTGTTGTGACACATTTGTGACTGTGGTTATAGTTTCAGATTCTTGTTACGTATTTTTGGATTGAAGTATTTGCCACAATAAAGACAACATGTATAAAATGCAAAATTTTGAAAGGAATGCTCGCTTACGGCCATACTACCCTGAGAACGCCCGATCTCGTCCGATCTCGGAAGCTAAGCAGGGTCGGGCCTGGTTAGTACTTGGGTGGGAGACCGCCTGGGAATACCAGGTGCTGTAAGCTTTTGCACCGCAAAAAATAAATAAATGAAAAAAACTTTGACAAATCTAAGCAAGTATGCGAGCTGCTTTTTTATAAATTTCCACACATTCGCCTGACAGGCTGAGAGCACAAATTGCCAACATTCAGCGTCCCCTGCCTTTGGGTGTTGCTACAGTCTCGCCGTGGACGACTCGCAAATGCGTGTGGCAATTTGCAAATGCGTGTCTGGAGACTTGACTGTGGCTCCGGAGCCACACATTAAGACCAAAAGGGTACCCTCGGAGTCTACAGGTGTAGCAGACATATGACCCGATGCAGTCCGGTTGGGTTGGTGCAGTGAGTGTTTACTAAATAAAAAGTTAATGAATCAATTTTAAAAAATGGCGTTTACTGAATGCAATAAAGGGAAGTATAGTTAATGTGGCAATTAGCAGGTGTGGAGAAGCTTCATTCATTTTTTTTAGCTTCACTGGTTATATCATTGGTTCTTATTTTATTAGTTCCACTTTATTCTTCCATTTATTCCAATTTAATTTAAATAATGTCAAATAAATGGTACATGACCATGGGTGGATAGCAGTGAACGCCCCCCCAAGTTATTGGTGTATATATTGGTGGTACGGGGCTGGTATAATATTAGTGCCCCCATGTGGTCCGAATGTGTAGCTACGGAGCCACACACAAGTCTCCTGACACGCATTTGCAAATCAGCACACGCATTTGCGAGTCGTCCGCGGCAGGACTGTAGCAAACGTCACCTGTAAGAAAAGGTCCCGTTTTTACAGGTCGCCCATCTACGGATTTTTGTCCGCATTTAACCATGTGTATGTGCCAACAAATCATTGTACACATTTGCTGATATTTGTCATATATCTGTGACTTCAATCATGCATTGTAGATTGTTGTGACACATTTGTGACTGTGGTTATAGTTTCAGATTCTTGTTACGTATTTTTGGATTGAAGTATTTGCCACAATAAAGACAACATGTATAAAATGCAAAATTTTGGAAGGAATGCTCGCTTACGGCCATACTACCCTGAGAACGCCCGATCTCGTCCGATCTCGGAAGCTAAGCAGGGTCGGGCCTGGTTAGTACTTGGATGGGAGACCGCCTGGGAATACCAGGTGCTGTAAGCTTTTGCACCGCAAAAAATAAATAAATGAAAAAAACTTTGACAAATCTAAGCAAGTATGCGAGCTGCTTTTTTATAAATTTCCACATATTCGCCTGACAGGCTGAGAGCACAAATTGCCAACATTCAGCGTCCCCTGCCTTTGGGTGTTGCTACAGTCTCGCCGTGGATGACTCGCAAATGCGTGTGGCAATTTGCAAATGCGTGTCTGGAGACTTGACTGTGGCTCCGGAGCCACACATTAAGACCAAAAGGGTACCCTCGGAGTCTACAGGTGTAGCAGACATATGACCCGATGCAGTCCGGTTGGGTTGGTGCAGTGAGTGTTTACTAAATAAAAAGTTAATGAATCAATTTTAAAAAATGGCGTTTACTGAATGCAATAAAGGGAAGTATAGTTAATGTGGCAATTAGCAGATGTGGAGAAGCTTCATTCATTTTTTTTAGCTTCACTGGTTATATCATTGGTTCTTATTTTATTAGTTCCACTTTATTCTTCCATTTATTCCAATTTAATTTAAATAATGTCAAATAAATGGTACATGACCATGGGTGGATAGCAGTGAACGCCCCCCCAAGTTATTGGTGTATATATTGGTGGTACGGGGCTGGTATAATATTAGTGCCCCCATGTGGTCCGAATGTGTAGCTACGGAGCCACACACAAGTCTCCTGACACGCATTTGCAAATCAGCACACGCATTTGCGAGTCGTCCGCGGCAGGACTGTAGCAAACGTCTCCTGTAAGAAAAGGTCCCGTTTTTACAGGTCGCCCATCTACGGATTTTTGTCCGCATTTAACCATGTGTATGTGCCAACAAATCATTGTACACATTTGCTGATATTTGTCATATATCTGTGACTTCAATCATGCATTGTAGATTGTTGTGACACATTTGTGACTGTGGTTATAGTTTCAGATTCTTGTTACGTATTTTTGGATTGAAGTATTTGCCACAATAAAGACAACATGTATAAAATGCAAAATTTTGAAAGGAATTCTCGCTTACGGCCATACTACCCTGAGAACGCCCGATCTCGTCCGATCTCGGAAGCTAAGCAGGGTCGGGCCTGGTTAGTACTTGGATGGGAGACCGCCTGGGAATACCAGGTGCTGTAAGCTTTTGCACCGCTAAAATAAAAAAAACTTTTGACAAATGTAAGCAAGTATGCGAGCTGCTTTTTTATAAATTTCCACATATTCGCCTGACAGGCTGAGAGCACAAAATGCCAACATTCAGCGTCCCCTGCCTTTGGGTGTTGCTACAGTCTCGCCGTGGACGACTCGCAAATGCGTGTGGCAATTTGCAAATGCGTGTCTGGAGACTTGAGTGTGGCTCCGGAGCTCCACATTAAGACCAAAAGGGGACTCTCGTAGTCTACAGGTGTAGCAGACAGATGACCCGATGCAGTCCGGTTGGGTTGGTGCAGTGAGTGTTTACTAAATAAAAAGTTAATGAATCAATTTTAAAAAATGGTGTTTACTGAATGCAATAAAGGGAAGTATAGTTAATGTGGCAATTAGCAGGTGTGGAGAAGCTTCATTCATTTTTTTTAGCTTCACTGGTTATGTCATTGGTTCTTATTTTATTAGTTCCACTTTATTCTTCCATTTATTCCAATTTAATTTAAATAATGTCAAATAAATGGTACATGACCATGGGTGGATAGCAGTGAACGCCCCCCCAAGTTATTGGTGTATGTAGTAGTTTCGTGTGGTTTTCACACCTCCTGTCTCATCCCTGAAAGCCATGCCTTGAATTCATCTCCACACTGGAATACTGTATCATACCCTCCCTCTATCGATGTATAAGGGCAGTCTATAATCAGATGGTCCATATTTTGACACTCATGGTTACACCAGGGGCATGCTTGCGTAGCCACTGTCCCCCATCTTTGCAAATTTTGGGCTGTACGTCCTTGTTTGCAAAGGATCCTGTTGTAGGATGTCCACTCTCTCCTGCTGGTTCCATTGTAGCCTGGGAGCTTCTCAGTGGGGTCTCCAATTCTCTCGCCTCCAACAGATACATTTCCTCTCCATAGGTCGCGCCACCTATCTGCTGACGTGTGCTCTGATTCCCGTTGTTGGCTGAAGGGTCTTCTGGATCTCAGGCGGTGCCCTCCTGGGTTGTGTGCTAGGGCCCGACACAGGGGAGCCTCCTCCGGGAGTGCCAATATATTTTGTTGCATGATCTGTGTTGCCTGCTCTCTTCTTACTGCTGGAGGTTCAATGTTGCACATTGTTGGAAGCCAGTTTATAGGAGTAGAACGTATGGCGCCCGATATCAGTCTCATTGCTTCATTCAGCTGGACATCAACTTTGGATGTATGTGCACATACTGGGCTGCAATATTCAGCCACGCTGTAGCACAGTGCCATGACTGACGTCCGTAGAACGTTTTGGTTGGCACCCCAACCTGTTCCCGTAAGTTTACGGATTAGTGCCACTCTTGATTTCAGCTTCTGGGCTGTATTTTCTAGGTGTTTCCTGTAGGTGAGAGTTCTGTCTAGAGTTACCCCTAGATATTTTGGTTCACAATCCACCGGCAGGTTTTCCCCCTCTATTTCCACCCTTAGCTTGTAATTAGCTTGCTGGTTGGTTAGATGGAATGTTGTTACCACTGTCTTGGTTCTGTTCATTCTTAGGTACCATCTTTTAAAGTAATTTGAGAGCAACGCTATGTCCAGCGATAATGTTCTCTCGATTGTACCAAAATCCCTGTCTTGGGTTACCAATGCCCAGTCATCCGCATAACCGAATTTCCAGGATTCTGTATCTGGTAGGTCTGATATGTAAACATTGAATAGTGCTGGTGAAATTACAGATCCCTGTGGGACTCCATTTTTAATGCTAAATTCTCGGCTTGTTTGGTCCCCCAGGCACACTCTGAAGTGCCTCTTTGCAGTCATAGATGCAATTATATTGGCTATAGCTTTACTTTTGATGATGTTGGCTACCTTATACAGGAGTCCTTCTCTCCACACTGTATCATATGCAGCCGAGAGATCTACAAATATAGCACCACTTTTTAGTTTTCTTTGGTATCCTGCCTCTATGAATGTTGTTAGAGCCAGTACCTGTTCTGTGGTGCTTCTGTGCTTTCTAAATCCTGCCTGCTGGCAAGGAATATTCAGCTCCAGGGTTGGTGTTATTCTGGTTAGGATGATCCTCTCCATTATCTTATACATACTGCATAGCAGGGATATTGGTCTGTAGTTATTTGGGTCTTCTGGTGATTTCCCCGGTTTTAAGATGGCTATGACCCTAGCTCTTTTCCAGAGATGGCAGTATCTACCCATGTTTATTGCATCAGTGATAGCAGATGCCATCCATTTAATCGCAGCTGGACCCAGGTGTTTCAACATATCTGGGTAGATCCCATCAACTCCTGCTGCCTTGCCTGACTTCGTTGCTCTGAGTGCTGCTTTCACCTCCTCTTCGCTCACTGGGTGGGAGAACCCGTCTTCTTCTGGCATGTCTCTGATTAGCTGCTGGTACCTTTTCTTTATGGTGGTTTCGAACTTGTAGTCAGGGGTGTGAGCTCCTCTTCCTCTTATATTAATTGCAACACTATCAGGGCTCACTACGTTAGACTGTTTGCTCTTTTTTCCACCCCGTCCAGTTTTTTAATCAGTTTCCATGCATGTCTACTGGATCTTGTGAAATCCATGCTCTCTACCGTTTCCATCTTCTCTGTCTCTCCTCCTGCAGTCTCTCCAGCAATTTCTCTCCAGTATCTGGATTCTGGGTTTCCTCATAGGATTTTAATATTTCCTCACATTCTGGTGTCCAGCATGGTATATATCTTTTACGGACTCCCCGGGGTATGTGCTTTTTTGCACTGCTCTGAATGAGTTTATTGAACCTAATTATATTCTCCTGTTTTGCTGGGATTCGCTTGCATGTCTTAACCACTTGCTCTGCGAAACCCTGCCAGTTTGCCTTTCTAAAGTTCCATCTTGGCAGGGGTAGAGATTGTGTGACTGGTATGTTTATTCCTGTTTTTATCAATATTGGTCGGTGCTGGGACCTTGGGAAGTTACCCAGCACTCTTCGATGTGCTGGCATTGATATGCCATCTGTGTCCCTCGTAACGAAGGTCAGGTCAGGTGTGTATTCCCTCTGCCATCGTTCTGAGTGGAAGGTGCCTGGTTCATTTGGATGGTAAAGGAGGTGGAGATTATTTATTTCTGCCCAGTTGCTGAGCTGGATTCCAGCTGGGTCGGGCTCTGTGTATCCCCACGATGTGTGGTGGCTATTGAAGTCTCCTAATATTATAGATTGATGTTGGTATTGTGGGAGGACACTAATTGGCCAGCTTGTATTTGGAGGCTTGTATATGTTGACCACTGTTGTACCCAGCACCTCAATCTCTGACCTGTGTATATTGTGTTCGTCCATAGAGGATCCTCTGTCTATGGCAGGGATGTCTTCATGTACATATATCATGGTTCCGTACTGTTGATGATCTATTCTCGTGATGGGTATGAAGCTGGATATACTGTATCTCGATGGGGGCGATTCTTTAGTCAGATGAGTTTCCTGCAGTGCCAACACTTGTACATCTTTCTCCCTCAGCATCTGCGCCATCAACTCACACTTAGCCATCGATATACCCTCCACATTCAATGAGATTATCCTCAGTCCTCCTCCTACTGTCACTACATTGTCATTTAGGTCATCATTAACTGAGTCTCGCGTATTTTTCGAAGTTGCAGGACTCTCTACTGCACCAACGCGGACCTGGTTATCCTGGGCGACGGCCGATCCAGTATGAATATTCCTTCTTTGAGCTTCCATTTCCATTTTTGAGGTGTGTAGTCGAGAGCAAGTTTTTAACGCTTGGTTCGACCACCAGGGTGGGATTCCTCTTAGTCAGGCCCCCAGAATGCTGGCTGCACTCCAGGGAGCCGCTCAAGCCTCCACACGACGACAACGTGGGAATCCCGGTCGTGGAGGCTTGGTGTATATATTGGTGGTACGGGGCTGGTATAATATTAGTGCCCCCATGTGGTCCGAATGTGTAGCTACGGAGCCCCACACAAGTCTCCTGACACGCATTTGCAAATCAGCACACGCATTTGCGAGTCGTCCGCGGCAGGACTGTAGCAAACGTCACCTGTAAGAAAAGGTCCCGTTTTTACAGGTCGCCCATCTACGGATTTTTGTCCGCATTTAACCATGTGTATGTGCCAACAAATCATTGTACACATTTGCTGATATTTGTCATATATCTGTGACTTCAATCATGCATTGTGGATTGTTGTGACACATTTGTGACTGTGGTTATAGTTTCAGATTCTTGTTACGTATTTTTGGATTGAAGTATTTGCCACAATAAAGACAACATGTATAAAATGCAAAATTTTGAAAGGAATTCTCGCATACGGCCATACTACCCTGAGAACGCCCGATCTCGTCCGATCTCGGAAGCTAAGCAGGGTCGGGCCTGGTTAGTACTTGGATGGGAGACCGCCTGGGAATACCTGGTGCTGTAAGCTTTTGCACCGCAAAAAATAAATAAATAAAAAAAACTTTGACAAATGTAAGCAAGTATGCGAGCTGCTTTTTTATAAATTTCCACATATTCGCCTGACAGGCTGAGAGCACAAATTGCCAACATTCAGCGTCCCCTGCCTTTGGGTGTTGCTACAGTCTCGCCGTGGACGACTCGCAAATGCGTGTGGCAATTTGCAAATGCGTGTCTGGAGACTTGAGTGTGGCTCCGGAGCTCCACATTAAGACCAAAAGGGGACTCTCGTAGTCTACAGGTGTAGCAGACAGATGACCCGATGCAGTCCGGTTGGGTTGGTGCAGTGAGTGTTTACTAAATAAAAAGTTAATGAATCAATTTTAAAAAATGGTGTTTACTGAATGCAATAAAGGGAAGTATAGTTAATGTGGCAATTAGCAGGTGTGGAGAACCTTCATTCATTTTTTTTAGCTTCACTGGTTATATCATTGGTTCTTATTTTATTAGTTCCACTTTATTCTTCCATTTATTCCAATTTAATTTAAATAATGTCAAATAAATGGTACATGACCATGGGTGGATAGCAGTGAACGCCCCCCCAAGTTATTGGTGTATGTAGTAGTTTCGTGTGGTTTTCACACCTCCTGTCTCATCCCTGAAAGCCATGCCTTGAATTCATCTCCACACTGGAATACCGTATCATACCCTCCCTCTATCGATGTATAAGGGCAGTCTATAATCAGATGGTCCATATTTTGACACTCATGGTTACACCAGGGGCATGCTTGCGTAGCCACTGTCCCCCATCTTTGCAAATTTTGGGCTGTACGTCCTTGTTTGCAAAGGATCCTGTTGTAGGATGTCCACTCTCTCCTGCTGGTTCCATTGTAGCCTGGGAGCTTCTCAGTGGGGTCTCCAATTCTCTCGCCTCCAACAGGTATATTTCCTCTCCATAGGTCGCGCCACCTATCTGCTGACGTGTGCTCTGATTCCCGTTCTTGGCTGAAGGGTCTTCTGGATCTCAGGCGGTGCCCTCCTGGGTTGTGTGCTAGGGCCCGACACAGGGGAGCCTCCTCCGGGAGTGCCAATATATTTTGTTGCATGATCTGTGTTGCCTGCTCTCTTCTTACTGCTGGAGGTTCAATCTTGCACATTGTTGGAAGCCAGTTTATAGGAGTAGAACGTATGGCGCCCGATATCAGTCTCATTGCTTCATTCAGCTGGACATCAACTTTGGATGTATGTGCACACCGGCCCCATACTGGGCTGCAATATTCAGCCACGCTGTAGCACAGTGCCATGACTGACGTCCGTAGAACGTTTTGGTTGGCACCCCAACCTGTTCCCGTAAGTTTACGGATTAGTGCCACTCTTGATTTCAGCTTCTGGGCTGTATTTTCTAGGTGTTTCCTGTAGGTGAGAGTTCTGTCTAGAGTTACCCCTAGATATTTTGGTTCACAATCCACCGGCAGGTTTTCCCCCTCTATTTCCACCCTTAGCTTGTAATTAGCTTGCTGGTTGGTTAGATGGAATGTTGTTACCACTGTCTTGGTTCTGTTCATTCTTAGGTACCATCTTTTAAAGTAATTTGAGAGCAACGCTATGTCCAGCGATAATGTTCTCTCGATTGTACCAAAATCCCTGTCTTGGGTTACCAATGCCCAGTCATCCGCATAACCGAATTTCCAGGATTCTGTATCTGGTAGGTCTGATATGTAAACATTGAATAGTGCTGGTGAAATTACAGATCCCTGTGGGACTCCATTTTTAATGCTAAATTCTCGGCTTGTTTGGTCCCCCAGGCACACTCTGAAGTGCCTCTTTGCAGTCATAGATGCAATTATATTGGCTATAGCTTTACTTTTGATGATGTTGGCTACCTTATACAGGAGTCCTTCTCTCCACACTGTATCATATGCAGCCGAGAGATCTACAAATATAGCACCACTTTTTAGTTTTCTTTGGTATCCTGCCTCTATGAATGTTGTTAGAGCCAGTACCTGTTCTGTGGTGCTTCTGTGCTTTCTAAATCCTGCCTGCTGGCAAGGAATATTCAGCTCCAGGGTTGGTGTTATTCTGGTTAGGATGATCCTCTCCATTATCTTATACATACTGCATAGCAGGGATATTGGTCTGTAGTTATTTGGGTCTTCTGGTGATTTCCCCGGTTTTAAGATGGCTATGACCCTAGCTCTTTTCCAGAGATGGCAGTATCTACCCATGTTTATTGCATCAGTGATAGCAGATGCCATCCATTTAATCGCAGCTGGACCCAGGTGTTTCAACATATCTGGGTAGATCCCATCAACTCCTGCTGCCTTGCCTGACTTCGTTGCTCTGAGTGCTGCTTTCACCTCCTCTTCGCTCACTGGGTGGGAGAACCCGTCTTCTTCTGGCATGTCTCTGATTAGCTGCTGGTACCTTTTCTTTATGGTGGTTTCGAACTTGTAGTCAGGGGTGTGAGCTCCTCTTCCTCTTATATTAATTGCAACACTATCAGGGCTCACTACGTTAGACTGTTTGCTCTTTTTTCCACCCCCGTCCAGTTTTTTAATCAGTTTCCATGCATGTCTACTGGATCTTGTGAAATCCATGCTCTCTACCGTTTCCATCTTCTCTGTCTCTCCTCCTGCAGTCTCTCCAGCAATTTCTCTCCAGTATCTGGATTCTGGGTTTCCTCATAGGATTTTAATATTTCCTCACATTCTGGTGTCCAGCATGGTATATATCTTTTACGGACTCCCCGGGGTATGTGCTTTTTTGCACTGCTCTGAATGAGTTTATTGAACCTAATTATATTCTCCTGTTTTGCTGGGATTCGCTTGCATGTCTTATCCACTTGCTCTGCGAAACCCTGCCAGTTTGCCTTTCTAAAGTTCCATCTTGGCAGGGGTAGAGATTGTGTGACTGGTATGTTGATTCCTGTTTTTATCAATATTGGTCGGTGCTGGGACCTTGGGAAGTTACCCAGCACTCTTCGATGTGCTGGCATTGATATGCCATCTGTGTCCCTCGTAACGAAGGTCAGGTCAGGTGTGTATTCCCTCTGCCATCGTGCTGAGTGGAAGGTGCCTGGTTCATTTGGATGGTAAAGGAGGTGGAGATTATTTATTTCTGCCCAGTTGCTGAGCTGGATTCCAGCTGGGTCGGGCTCTGTGTATCCCCACGATGTGTGGTGGCTATTGAAGTCTCCTAATATGATAGATTGATGTTGGTATTGTGGGAGGACACTAATTGGCCAGCTTGTATTTGGAGGCTTGTATATGTTGACCACTGTTGTACCCAGCACCTCAATCTCTGACCTGTGTATATTGTGTTCGTCCATAGAGGATCCTCTGTCTATGGCAGGGATGTCTTCATGTACATATATCATGGTTCCGTACTGTTGATGATCTATTCTCGTGATGGGTATGAAGCTGGATATACTGTATCTCGATGGGGGCGATTCTTTAGTCAGATGAGTTTCCTGCAGTGCCAACACTTGTACATCTTTCTCCCTCAGCATCTGCGCCATCAACTCACACTTAGCCATCGATATACCCTCCACATTCAATGAGATTATCCTCAGTCCTCCTCCTACTGTCACTACATTGTCATTTAGGTCATCATTAACTGAGTCTCGCGTATTTTTCGAAGTTGCAGGACTCTCTACTGCACCAACGCGGACCTGGTTATCCTGGGCGACGGCCGATCCAGTATGAATATTCCTTCTTTGAGCTTCCATTTCCATTTTTGAGGTGTGTAGTCGAGAGCAAGTTTTTAACGCTTGGTTCGACCACCAGGGTGGGATTCCTCTTAGTCAGGCCCCCAGAATGCTGGCTGCACTCCAGGGAGCCGCTCAAGCCTCCACACGACGACAACGTGGGAATCCCGGTCGTGGAGGCTTGGTGTATATATTGGTGGTACGGGGCTGGTATAATATTAGTGCCCCCATGTGGTCCGAATGTGTAGCTACGGAGCCCCACACAAGTCTCCTGACACGCATTTGCAAATCAGCACACGCATTTGCGAGTCGTCCGCGGCAGGACTGTAGCAAACGTCACCTGTAAGAAAAGGTCCCGTTTTTACAGGTCGCCCATCTACGGATTTTTGTCCGCATTTAACCATGTGTATGTGCCAACAAATCATTGTACACATTTGCTGATATTTGTCATATATCTGTGACTTCAATCATGCATTGTGGATTGTTGTGACACATTTGTGACTGTGGTTATAGTTTCAGATTCTTGTTACGTATTTTTGGATTGAAGTATTTGCCACAATAAAGACAACATGTATAAAATGCAAAATTTTGAAAGGAATTCTCGCATACGGCCATACTACCCTGAGAACGCCCGATCTCGTCCGATCTCGGAAGCTAAGCAGGGTCGGGCCTGGTTAGTACTTGGATGGGAGACCGCCTGGGAATACCAGGTGCTGTAAGCTTTTGCACCGCAAAAAATAAATAAATAAAAAAAACTTTGACAAATGTAAGCAAGTATGCGAGCTGCTTTTTTATAAATTTCCACATATTCGCCTGACAGGCTGAGAGCACAAATTGCCAACATTCAGCGTCCCCTGCCTTTGGGTGTTGCTACAGTCTCGCCGTGGACGACTCGCAAATGCGTGTGGCAATTTGCAAATGCGTGTCTGGAGACTTGACTGTGGCTCCGGAGCCACACATTAAGACCAAAAGGGTACCCTCGGAGTCTACAGGTGTAGCAGACATATGACCCGATGCAGTCCGGTTGGGTTGGTGCAGTGAGTGTTTACTAAATAAAAAGTTCATGAATCAATTTTAAAAAATGGCGTTTACTGAATGCAATAAAGGGAAGTATAGTTAATGTGGCAATTAGCAGGTGTGGAGAAGCTTCATTCATTTTTTTTAGCTTCACTGGTTATATCATTGGTTCTTATTTTATTAGTTCCACTTTATTCTTCCATTTATTCCAATTTAATTTAAATAATGTCAAATAAATGGTACATGACCATGGGTGGATAGCAGTGAACGCCCCCCCAAGTTATTGGTGTATATATTGGTGGTACGGGGCTGGTATAATATTAGTGCCCCCATGTGGTCCGAATGTGTAGCTACGGAGCCACACACAAGTCTCCTGACACGCATTTGCAAATCAGCACACGCATTTGCGAGTCGTCCGCGGCAGGACTGTCGCAAACGTCACCTGTAAGAAAAGGTCCCGTTTTTACAGGTCGCCCATCCACGAATTTTTGTCCGCATTTAACCATGTGTATGTGCCAACAAATCATTGTACACATTTGCTGATATTTGTCATATATCTGTGACTTCAATCATGCATTGTAGATTGTTGTGACACATTTGTGACTGTGGTTATAGTTTCAGATTCTTGTTACGTATTTTTGGATTGAAGTATTTGCCACAATAAAGACAACATGTATAAAATGCAAAATTTTGAAAGGAATTCTCGCTTACGGCCATACGACCTTGAGAACGCCCGATCTCGTCTGATCTCGGAAGCTAAGCAGGGTCGGGCCTGGTTAGTACTTGGATGGGAGACCGCCTGGGAATACCAGTTGCTGTAAGCTTTTGCGCCGCAAAAAATAAATAAATAAAAAAAACTTTGACAAATCTAAGCAAGTTTGCGAGCTGCTTTTTTTATAAATTTCCACATATTCGCCTGACAGGCTGAGAGCACAAAATGCCAACATTCAGCGTCCCCTGCCTTTGGGTGTTGCTACAGTCTCGCCGTGGACGACTCGCAAATGCGTGTGGCAATTTGCAAATGCGTGTCTGGAGACTTGACTGTGGCTCCGGAGCCACACATTAAGACCAAAAGGGTACCCTCGGAGTCTACAGGTGTAGCAGACATATGACCCGATGCAGTCCGGTTGGGTTGGTGCAGTGAGTGTTTACTAAATAAAAAGTTAATGAATCAATTTTAAAAAATGGCGTTTACTGAATGCAATAAAGGGAAGTATAGTTAATGTGGCAATTAGCAGGTGTGGAGAAGCTTCATTCATTTTTTTTAGCTTCACTGGTTATATCATTGGTTCTTATTTTATTAGTTCCACTTTATTCTTCCATTTATTCCAATTTAATTTAAATAATGTCAAATAAATGGTACATGACCATGGGTGGATAGCAGTGAATGCCCCCCCAAGTTATTGGTGTATATATTGGTGGTACGGGGCTGGTATAATATTAGTGCCCCCATGTGGTCCGAATGTGTAGCTACGGAGCCACACACAAGTCTCCTGACACGCATTTGCAAATCAGCACACGCATTTGCGAGTCGTCCGCGGCAGGACTGTAGCAAACGTCACCTGTAAGAAAAGGTCCCGTTTTTACAGGTCGCCCATCTACGGATTTTTGTCCGCATTTAACCATGTGTATGTGCCAACAAATCATTGTACACATTTGCTGATATTTGTCATATATCTGTGACTTCAATCATGCATTGTGGATTGTTGTGACACATTTGTGACTGTGGTTATAGTTTCAGATTCTTGTTACGTATTTTTGGATTGAAGTATTTGCCACAATAAAGACAACATGTATAAAATGCAAAATTTTGAAAGGAATTCTCGCATACGGCCATACTACCCTGAGAACGCCCGATCTCGTCCGATCTCGGAAGCTAAGCAGGGTCGGGCCTGGTTAGTACTTGGATGGGAGACCGCCTGGGAATACCTGGTGCTGTAAGCTTTTGCACCGCAAAAAATAAATAAATAAAAAAAACTTTGACAAATGTAAGCAAGTATGCGAG
The DNA here is from genome assembly GCF_059441095.1 of Idiotropiscis lumnitzeri. Classification (NCBI taxonomy): domain Eukaryota; kingdom Metazoa; phylum Chordata; class Actinopteri; order Syngnathiformes; family Syngnathidae; genus Idiotropiscis; species Idiotropiscis lumnitzeri. The sequence continues at coordinate 560,093 of NW_028283652.1, forward strand.
CTGCTTTTTTATAAATTTCCACATATTCGCCTGACAGGCTGAGAGCACAAATTGCCAACATTCAGCGTCCCCTGCCTTTGGGTGTTGCTACAGTCTCGCCGTGGACGACTCGCAAATGCGTGTGGCAATTTGCAAATGCGTGTCTGGAGACTTGAGTGTGGCTCCGGAGCTCCACATTAAGACCAAAAGGGGACTCTCGTAGTCTACAGGTGTAGCAGACAGATGACCCGATGCAGTCCGGTTGGGTTGGTGCAGTGAGTGTTTACTAAATAAAAAGTTAATGAATCAATTTTAAAAAATGGTGTTTACTGAATGCAATAAAGGGAAGTATAGTTAATGTGGCAATTAGCAGGTGTGGAGAACCTTCATTCATTTTTTTTAGCTTCACTGGTTATATCATTGGTTCTTATTTTATTAGTTCCACTTTATTCTTCCATTTATTCCAATTTAATTTAAATAATGTCAAATAAATGGTACATGACCATGGGTGGATAGCAGTGAACGCCCCCCCAAGTTATTGGTGTATGTAGTAGTTTCGTGTGGTTTTCACACCTCCTGTCTCATCCCTGAAAGCCATGCCTTGAATTCATCTCCACACTGGAATACCGTATCATACCCTCCCTCTATCGATGTATAAGGGCAGTCTATAATCAGATGGTCCATATTTTGACACTCATGGTTACACCAGGGGCATGCTTGCGTAGCCACTGTCCCCCATCTTTGCAAATTTTGGGCTGTACGTCCTTGTTTGCAAAGGATCCTGTTGTAGGATGTCCACTCTCTCCTGCTGGTTCCATTGTAGCCTGGGAGCTTCTCAGTGGGGTCTCCAATTCTCTCGCCTCCAACAGGTATATTTCCTCTCCATAGGTCGCGCCACCTATCTGCTGACGTGTGCTCTGATTCCCGTTCTTGGCTGAAGGGTCTTCTGGATCTCAGGCGGTGCCCTCCTGGGTTGTGTGCTAGGGCCCGACACAGGGGAGCCTCCTCCGGGAGTGCCAATATATTTTGTTGCATGATCTGTGTTGCCTGCTCTCTTCTTACTGCTGGAGGTTCAATCTTGCACATTGTTGGAAGCCAGTTTATAGGAGTAGAACGTATGGCGCCCGATATCAGTCTCATTGCTTCATTCAGCTGGACATCAACTTTGGATGTATGTGCACACCGGCCCCATACTGGGCTGCAATATTCAGCCACGCTGTAGCACAGTGCCATGACTGACGTCCGTAGAACGTTTTGGTTGGCACCCCAACCTGTTCCCGTAAGTTTACGGATTAGTGCCACTCTTGATTTCAGCTTCTGGGCTGTATTTTCTAGGTGTTTCCTGTAGGTGAGAGTTCTGTCTAGAGTTACCCCTAGATATTTTGGTTCACAATCCACCGGCAGGTTTTCCCCCTCTATTTCCACCCTTAGCTTGTAATTAGCTTGCTGGTTGGTTAGATGGAATGTTGTTACCACTGTCTTGGTTCTGTTCATTCTTAGGTACCATCTTTTAAAGTAATTTGAGAGCAACGCTATGTCCAGCGATAATGTTCTCTCGATTGTACCAAAATCCCTGTCTTGGGTTACCAATGCCCAGTCATCCGCATAACCGAATTTCCAGGATTCTGTATCTGGTAGGTCTGATATGTAAACATTGAATAGTGCTGGTGAAATTACAGATCCCTGTGGGACTCCATTTTTAATGCTAAATTCTCGGCTTGTTTGGTCCCCCAGGCACACTCTGAAGTGCCTCTTTGCAGTCATAGATGCAATTATATTGGCTATAGCTTTACTTTTGATGATGTTGGCTACCTTATACAGGAGTCCTTCTCTCCACACTGTATCATATGCAGCCGAGAGATCTACAAATATAGCACCACTTTTTAGTTTTCTTTGGTATCCTGCCTCTATGAATGTTGTTAGAGCCAGTACCTGTTCTGTGGTGCTTCTGTGCTTTCTAAATCCTGCCTGCTGGCAAGGAATATTCAGCTCCAGGGTTGGTGTTATTCTGGTTAGGATGATCCTCTCCATTATCTTATACATACTGCATAGCAGGGATATTGGTCTGTAGTTATTTGGGTCTTCTGGTGATTTCCCCGGTTTTAAGATGGCTATGACCCTAGCTCTTTTCCAGAGATGGCAGTATCTACCCATGTTTATTGCATCAGTGATAGCAGATGCCATCCATTTAATCGCAGCTGGACCCAGGTGTTTCAACATATCTGGGTAGATCCCATCAACTCCTGCTGCCTTGCCTGACTTCGTTGCTCTGAGTGCTGCTTTCACCTCCTCTTCGCTCACTGGGTGGGAGAACCCGTCTTCTTCTGGCATGTCTCTGATTAGCTGCTGGTACCTTTTCTTTATGGTGGTTTCGAACTTGTAGTCAGGGGTGTGAGCTCCTCTTCCTCTTATATTAATTGCAACACTATCAGGGCTCACTACGTTAGACTGTTTGCTCTTTTTTCCACCCCCGTCCAGTTTTTTAATCAGTTTCCATGCATGTCTACTGGATCTTGTGAAATCCATGCTCTCTACCGTTTCCATCTTCTCTGTCTCTCCTCCTGCAGTCTCTCCAGCAATTTCTCTCCAGTATCTGGATTCTGGGTTTCCTCATAGGATTTTAATATTTCCTCACATTCTGGTGTCCAGCATGGTATATATCTTTTACGGACTCCCCGGGGTATGTGCTTTTTTGCACTGCTCTGAATGAGTTTATTGAACCTAATTATATTCTCCTGTTTTGCTGGGATTCGCTTGCATGTCTTATCCACTTGCTCTGCGAAACCCTGCCAGTTTGCCTTTCTAAAGTTCCATCTTGGCAGGGGTAGAGATTGTGTGACTGGTATGTTGATTCCTGTTTTTATCAATATTGGTCGGTGCTGGGACCTTGGGAAGTTACCCAGCACTCTTCGATGTGCTGGCATTGATATGCCATCTGTGTCCCTCGTAACGAAGGTCAGGTCAGGTGTGTATTCCCTCTGCCATCGTGCTGAGTGGAAGGTGCCTGGTTCATTTGGATGGTAAAGGAGGTGGAGATTATTTATTTCTGCCCAGTTGCTGAGCTGGATTCCAGCTGGGTCGGGCTCTGTGTATCCCCACGATGTGTGGTGGCTATTGAAGTCTCCTAATATGATAGATTGATGTTGGTATTGTGGGAGGACACTAATTGGCCAGCTTGTATTTGGAGGCTTGTATATGTTGACCACTGTTGTACCCAGCACCTCAATCTCTGACCTGTGTATATTGTGTTCGTCCATAGAGGATCCTCTGTCTATGGCAGGGATGTCTTCATGTACATATATCATGGTTCCGTACTGTTGATGATCTATTCTCGTGATGGGTATGAAGCTGGATATACTGTATCTCGATGGGGGCGATTCTTTAGTCAGATGAGTTTCCTGCAGTGCCAACACTTGTACATCTTTCTCCCTCAGCATCTGCGCCATCAACTCACACTTAGCCATCGATATACCCTCCACATTCAATGAGATTATCCTCAGTCCTCCTCCTACTGTCACTACATTGTCATTTAGGTCATCATTAACTGAGTCTCGCGTATTTTTCGAAGTTGCAGGACTCTCTACTGCACCAACGCGGACCTGGTTATCCTGGGCGACGGCCGATCCAGTATGAATATTCCTTCTTTGAGCTTCCATTTCCATTTTTGAGGTGTGTAGTCGAGAGCAAGTTTTTAACGCTTGGTTCGACCACCAGGGTGGGATTCCTCTTAGTCAGGCCCCCAGAATGCTGGCTGCACTCCAGGGAGCCGCTCAAGCCTCCACACGACGACAACGTGGGAATCCCGGTCGTGGAGGCTTGGTGTATATATTGGTGGTACGGGGCTGGTATAATATTAGTGCCCCCATGTGGTCCGAATGTGTAGCTACGGAGCCCCACACAAGTCTCCTGACACGCATTTGCAAATCAGCACACGCATTTGCGAGTCGTCCGCGGCAGGACTGTAGCAAACGTCACCTGTAAGAAAAGGTCCCGTTTTTACAGGTCGCCCATCTACGGATTTTTGTCCGCATTTAACCATGTGTATGTGCCAACAAATCATTGTACACATTTGCTGATATTTGTCATATATCTGTGACTTCAATCATGCATTGTGGATTGTTGTGACACATTTGTGACTGTGGTTATAGTTTCAGATTCTTGTTACGTATTTTTGGATTGAAGTATTTGCCACAATAAAGACAACATGTATAAAATGCAAAATTTTGAAAGGAATTCTCGCATACGGCCATACTACCCTGAGAACGCCCGATCTCGTCCGATCTCGGAAGCTAAGCAGGGTCGGGCCTGGTTAGTACTTGGATGGGAGACCGCCTGGGAATACCAGGTGCTGTAAGCTTTTGCACCGCAAAAAATAAATAAATAAAAAAAACTTTGACAAATGTAAGCAAGTATGCGAGCTGCTTTTTTATAAATTTCCACATATTCGCCTGACAGGCTGAGAGCACAAATTGCCAACATTCAGCGTCCCCTGCCTTTGGGTGTTGCTACAGTCTCGCCGTGGACGACTCGCAAATGCGTGTGGCAATTTGCAAATGCGTGTCTGGAGACTTGACTGTGGCTCCGGAGCCACACATTAAGACCAAAAGGGTACCCTCGGAGTCTACAGGTGTAGCAGACATATGACCCGATGCAGTCCGGTTGGGTTGGTGCAGTGAGTGTTTACTAAATAAAAAGTTCATGAATCAATTTTAAAAAATGGCGTTTACTGAATGCAATAAAGGGAAGTATAGTTAATGTGGCAATTAGCAGGTGTGGAGAAGCTTCATTCATTTTTTTTAGCTTCACTGGTTATATCATTGGTTCTTATTTTATTAGTTCCACTTTATTCTTCCATTTATTCCAATTTAATTTAAATAATGTCAAATAAATGGTACATGACCATGGGTGGATAGCAGTGAACGCCCCCCCAAGTTATTGGTGTATATATTGGTGGTACGGGGCTGGTATAATATTAGTGCCCCCATGTGGTCCGAATGTGTAGCTACGGAGCCACACACAAGTCTCCTGACACGCATTTGCAAATCAGCACACGCATTTGCGAGTCGTCCGCGGCAGGACTGTCGCAAACGTCACCTGTAAGAAAAGGTCCCGTTTTTACAGGTCGCCCATCCACGAATTTTTGTCCGCATTTAACCATGTGTATGTGCCAACAAATCATTGTACACATTTGCTGATATTTGTCATATATCTGTGACTTCAATCATGCATTGTAGATTGTTGTGACACATTTGTGACTGTGGTTATAGTTTCAGATTCTTGTTACGTATTTTTGGATTGAAGTATTTGCCACAATAAAGACAACATGTATAAAATGCAAAATTTTGAAAGGAATTCTCGCATACGGCCATACTACCCTGAGAACGCCCGATCTCGTCCGATCTCGGAAGCTAAGCAGGGTCGGGCCTGGTTAGTACTTGGATGGGAGACCGCCTGGGAATACCAGGTGCTGTAAGCTTTTGCACCGCAAAAAATAAATAAATAAAAAAAACTTTGACAAATGTAAGCAAGTATGCGAGCTGCTTTTTTATAAATTTCCACATATTCGCCTGACAGGCTGAGAGCACAAATTGCCAACATTCAGCGTCCCCTGCCTTTGGGTGTTGCTACAGTCTCGCCGTGGACGACTCGCAAATGCGTGTGGCAATTTGCAAATGCGTGTCTGGAGACTTGACTGTGGCTCCGGAGCCACACATTAAGACCAAAAGGGTACCCTCGGAGTCTACAGGTGTAGCAGACATATGACCCGATGCAGTCCGGTTGGGTTGGTGCAGTGAGTGTTTACTAAATAAAAAGTTCATGAATCAATTTTAAAAAATGGCGTTTACTGAATGCAATAAAGGGAAGTATAGTTAATGTGGCAATTAGCAGGTGTGGAGAAGCTTCATTCATTTTTTTTAGCTTCACTGGTTATATCATTGGTTCTTATTTTATTAGTTCCACTTTATTCTTCCATTTATTCCAATTTAATTTAAATAATGTCAAATAAATGGTACATGACCATGGGTGGATAGCAGTGAACGCCCCCCCAAGTTATTGGTGTATATATTGGTGGTACGGGGCTGGTATAATATTAGTGCCCCCATGTGGTCCGAATGTGTAGCTACGGAGCCACACACAAGTCTCCTGACACGCATTTGCAAATCAGCACACGCATTTGCGAGTCGTCCGCGGCAGGACTGTCGCAAACGTCACCTGTAAGAAAAGGTCCCGTTTTTACAGGTCGCCCATCCACGAATTTTTGTCCGCATTTAACCATGTGTATGTGCCAACAAATCATTGTACACATTTGCTGATATTTGTCATATATCTGTGACTTCAATCATGCATTGTAGATTGTTGTGACACATTTGTGACTGTGGTTATAGTTTCAGATTCTTGTTACGTATTTTTGGATTGAAGTATTTGCCACAATAAAGACAACATGTATAAAATGCAAAATTTTGAAAGGAATTCTCGCTTACGGCCATACGACCTTGAGAACGCCCGATCTCGTCTGATCTCGGAAGCTAAGCAGGGTCGGGCCTGGTTAGTACTTGGATGGGAGACCGCCTGGGAATACCAGTTGCTGTAAGCTTTTGCGCCGCAAAAAATAAATAAATAAAAAAAACTTTGACAAATCTAAGCAAGTTTGCGAGCTGCTTTTTTTATAAATTTCCACATATTCGCCTGACAGGCTGAGAGCACAAAATGCCAACATTCAGCGTCCCCTGCCTTTGGGTGTTGCTACAGTCTCGCCGTGGACGACTCGCAAATGCGTGTGGCAATTTGCAAATGCGTGTCTGGAGACTTGACTGTGGCTCCGGAGCCACACATTAAGACCAAAAGGGTACCCTCGGAGTCTACAGGTGTAGCAGACATATGACCCGATGCAGTCCGGTTGGGTTGGTGCAGTGAGTGTTTACTAAATAAAAAGTTAATGAATCAATTTTAAAAAATGGCGTTTACTGAATGCAATAAAGGGAAGTATAGTTAATGTGGCAATTAGCAGGTGTGGAGAAGCTTCATTCATTTTTTTTAGCTTCACTGGTTATATCATTGGTTCTTATTTTATTAGTTCCACTTTATTCTTCCATTTATTCCAATTTAATTTAAATAATGTCAAATAAATGGTACATGACCATGGGTGGATAGCAGTGAATGCCCCCCCAAGTTATTGGTGTATATATTGGTGGTACGGGGCTGGTATAATATTAGTGCCCCCATGTGGTCCGAATGTGTAGCTACGGAGCCACACACAAGTCTCCTGACACGCATTTGCAAATCAGCACACGCATTTGCGAGTCGTCCGCGGCAGGACTGTAGCAAACGTCACCTGTAAGAAAAGGTCCCGTTTTTACAGGTCGCCCATCTACGGATTTTTGTCCGCATTTAACCATGTGTATGTGCCAACAAATCATTGTACACATTTGCTGATATTTGTCATATATCTGTGACTTCAATCATGCATTGTGGATTGTTGTGACACATTTGTGACTGTGGTTATAGTTTCAGATTCTTGTTACGTATTTTTGGATTGAAGTATTTGCCACAATAAAGACAACATGTATAAAATGCAAAATTTTGAAAGGAATTCTCGCATACGGCCATACTACCCTGAGAACGCCCGATCTCGTCCGATCTCGGAAGCTAAGCAGGGTCGGGCCTGGTTAGTACTTGGATGGGAGACCGCCTGGGAATACCTGGTGCTGTAAGCTTTTGCACCGCAAAAAATAAATAAATAAAAAAAACTTTGACAAATGTAAGCAAGTATGCGAGCTGCTTTTTTATAAATTTCCACATATTCGCCTGACAGGCTGAGAGCACAAATTGCCAACATTCAGCGTCCCCTGCCTTTGGGTGTTGCTACAGTCTCGCCGTGGACGACTCGCAAATGCGTGTGGCAATTTGCAAATGCGTGTCTGGAGACTTGAGTGTGGCTCCGGAGCTCCACATTAAGACCAAAAGGGGACTCTCGTAGTCTACAGGTGTAGCAGACAGATGACCCGATGCAGTCCGGTTGGGTTGGTGCAGTGAGTGTTTACTAAATAAAAAGTTAATGAATCAATTTTAAAAAATGGTGTTTACTGAATGCAATAAAGGGAAGTATAGTTAATGTGGCAATTAGCAGGTGTGGAGAACCTTCATTCATTTTTTTTAGCTTCACTGGTTATATCATTGGTTCTTATTTTATTAGTTCCACTTTATTCTTCCATTTATTCCAATTTAATTTAAATAATGTCAAATAAATGGTACATGACCATGGGTGGATAGCAGTGAACGCCCCCCCAAGTTATTGGTGTATGTAGTAGTTTCGTGTGGTTTTCACACCTCCTGTCTCATCCCTGAAAGCCATGCCTTGAATTCATCTCCACACTGGAATACCGTATCATACCCTCCCTCTATCGATGTATAAGGGCAGTCTATAATCAGATGGTCCATATTTTGACACTCATGGTTACACCAGGGGCATGCTTGCGTAGCCACTGTCCCCCATCTTTGCAAATTTTGGGCTGTACGTCCTTGTTTGCAAAGGATCCTGTTGTAGGATGTCCACTCTCTCCTGCTGGTTCCATTGTAGCCTGGGAGCTTCTCAGTGGGGTCTCCAATTCTCTCGCCTCCAACAGGTATATTTCCTCTCCATAGGTCGCGCCACCTATCTGCTGACGTGTGCTCTGATTCCCGTTCTTGGCTGAAGGGTCTTCTGGATCTCAGGCGGTGCCCTCCTGGGTTGTGTGCTAGGGCCCGACACAGGGGAGCCTCCTCCGGGAGTGCCAATATATTTTGTTGCATGATCTGTGTTGCCTGCTCTCTTCTTACTGCTGGAGGTTCAATCTTGCACATTGTTGGAAGCCAGTTTATAGGAGTAGAACGTATGGCGCCCGATATCAGTCTCATTGCTTCATTCAGCTGGACATCAACTTTGGATGTATGTGCACACCGGCCCCATACTGGGCTGCAATATTCAGCCACGCTGTAGCACAGTGCCATGACTGACGTCCGTAGAACGTTTTGGTTGGCACCCCAACCTGTTCCCGTAAGTTTACGGATTAGTGCCACTCTTGATTTCAGCTTCTGGGCTGTATTTTCTAGGTGTTTCCTGTAGGTGAGAGTTCTGTCTAGAGTTACCCCTAGATATTTTGGTTCACAATCCACCGGCAGGTTTTCCCCCTCTATTTCCACCCTTAGCTTGTAATTAGCTTGCTGGTTGGTTAGATGGAATGTTGTTACCACTGTCTTGGTTCTGTTCATTCTTAGGTACCATCTTTTAAAGTAATTTGAGAGCAACGCTATGTCCAGCGATAATGTTCTCTCGATTGTACCAAAATCCCTGTCTTGGGTTACCAATGCCCAGTCATCCGCATAACCGAATTTCCAGGATTCTGTATCTGGTAGGTCTGATATGTAAACATTGAATAGTGCTGGTGAAATTACAGATCCCTGTGGGACTCCATTTTTAATGCTAAATTCTCGGCTTGTTTGGTCCCCCAGGCACACTCTGAAGTGCCTCTTTGCAGTCATAGATGCAATTATATTGGCTATAGCTTTACTTTTGATGATGTTGGCTACCTTATACAGGAGTCCTTCTCTCCACACTGTATCATATGCAGCCGAGAGATCTACAAATATAGCACCACTTTTTAGTTTTCTTTGGTATCCTGCCTCTATGAATGTTGTTAGAGCCAGTACCTGTTCTGTGGTGCTTCTGTGCTTTCTAAATCCTGCCTGCTGGCAAGGAATATTCAGCTCCAGGGTTGGTGTTATTCTGGTTAGGATGATCCTCTCCATTATCTTATACATACTGCATAGCAGGGATATTGGTCTGTAGTTATTTGGGTCTTCTGGTGATTTCCCCGGTTTTAAGATGGCTATGACCCTAGCTCTTTTCCAGAGATGGCAGTATCTACCCATGTTTATTGCATCAGTGATAGCAGATGCCATCCATTTAATCGCAGCTGGACCCAGGTGTTTCAACATATCTGGGTAGATCCCATCAACTCCTGCTGCCTTGCCTGACTTCGTTGCTCTGAGTGCTGCTTTCACCTCCTCTTCGCTCACTGGGTGGGAGAACCCGTCTTCTTCTGGCATGTCTCTGATTAGCTGCTGGTACCTTTTCTTTATGGTGGTTTCGAACTTGTAGTCAGGGGTGTGAGCTCCTCTTCCTCTTATATTAATTGCAACACTATCAGGGCTCACTACGTTAGACTGTTTGCTCTTTTTTCCACCCCCGTCCAGTTTTTTAATCAGTTTCCATGCATGTCTACTGGATCTTGTGAAATCCATGCTCTCTACCGTTTCCATCTTCTCTGTCTCTCCTCCTGCAGTCTCTCCAGCAATTTCTCTCCAGTATCTGGATTCTGGGTTTCCTCATAGGATTTTAATATTTCCTCACATTCTGGTGTCCAGCATGGTATATATCTTTTACGGACTCCCCGGGGTATGTGCTTTTTTGCACTGCTCTGAATGAGTTTATTGAACCTAATTATATTCTCCTGTTTTGCTGGGATTCGCTTGCATGTCTTATCCACTTGCTCTGCGAAACCCTGCCAGTTTGCCTTTCTAAAGTTCCATCTTGGCAGGGGTAGAGATTGTGTGACTGGTATGTTGATTCCTGTTTTTATCAATATTGGTCGGTGCTGGGACCTTGGGAAGTTACCCAGCACTCTTCGATGTGCTGGCATTGATATGCCATCTGTGTCCCTCGTAACGAAGGTCAGGTCAGGTGTGTATTCCCTCTGCCATCGTGCTGAGTGGAAGGTGCCTGGTTCATTTGGATGGTAAAGGAGGTGGAGATTATTTATTTCTGCCCAGTTGCTGAGCTGGATTCCAGCTGGGTCGGGCTCTGTGTATCCCCACGATGTGTGGTGGCTATTGAAGTCTCCTAATATGATAGATTGATGTTGGTATTGTGGGAGGACACTAATTGGCCAGCTTGTATTTGGAGGCTTGTATATGTTGACCACTGTTGTACCCAGCACCTCAATCTCTGACCTGTGTATATTGTGTTCGTCCATAGAGGATCCTCTGTCTATGGCAGGGATGTCTTCATGTACATATATCATGGTTCCGTACTGTTGATGATCTATTCTCGTGATGGGTATGAAGCTGGATATACTGTATCTCGATGGGGGCGATTCTTTAGTCAGATGAGTTTCCTGCAGTGCCAACACTTGTACATCTTTCTCCCTCAGCATCTGCGCCATCAACTCACACTTAGCCATCGATATACCCTCCACATTCAATGAGATTATCCTCAGTCCTCCTCCTACTGTCACTACATTGTCATTTAGGTCATCATTAACTGAGTCTCGCGTATTTTTCGAAGTTGCAGGACTCTCTACTGCACCAACGCGGACCTGGTTATCCTGGGCGACGGCCGATCCAGTATGAATATTCCTTCTTTGAGCTTCCATTTCCATTTTTGAGGTGTGTAGTCGAGAGCAAGTTTTTAACGCTTGGTTCGACCACCAGGGTGGGATTCCTCTTAGTCAGGCCCCCAGAATGCTGGCTGCACTCCAGGGAGCCGCTCAAGCCTCCACACGACGACAACGTGGGAATCCCGGTCGTGGAGGCTTGGTGTATATATTGGTGGTACGGGGCTGGTATAATATTAGTGCCCCCATGTGGTCCGAATGTGTAGCTACGGAGCCCCACACAAGTCTCCTGACACGCATTTGCAAATCAGCACACGCATTTGCGAGTCGTCCGCGGCAGGACTGTAGCAAACGTCACCTGTAAGAAAAGGTCCCGTTTTTACAGGTCGCCCATCTACGGATTTTTGTCCGCATTTAACCATGTGTATGTGCCAACAAATCATTGTACACATTTGCTGATATTTGTCATATATCTGTGACTTCAATCATGCATTGTGGATTGTTGTGACACATTTGTGACTGTGGTTATAGTTTCAGATTCTTGTTACGTATTTTTGGATTGAAGTATTTGCCACAATAAAGACAACATGTATAAAATGCAAAATTTTGAAAGGAATTCTCGCATACGGCCATACTACCCTGAGAACGCCCGATCTCGTCCGATCTCGGAAGCTAAGCAGGGTCGGGCCTGGTTAGTACTTGGATGGGAGACCGCCTGGGAATACCAGGTGCTGTAAGCTTTTGCACCGCAAAAAATAAATAAATAAAAAAAACTTTGACAAATGTAAGCAAGTATGCGAGCTGCTTTTTTATAAATTTCCACATATTCGCCTGACAGGCTGAGAGCACAAATTGCCAACATTCAGCGTCCCCTGCCTTTGGGTGTTGCTACAGTCTCGCCGTGGACGACTCGCAAATGCGTGTGGCAATTTGCAAATGCGTGTCTGGAGACTTGACTGTGGCTCCGGAGCCACACATTAAGACCAAAAGGGTACCCTCGGAGTCTACAGGTGTAGCAGACATATGACCCGATGCAGTCCGGTTGGGTTGGTGCAGTGAGTGTTTACTAAATAAAAAGTTCATGAATCAATTTTAAAAAATGGCGTTTACTGAATGCAATAAAGGGAAGTATAGTTAATGTGGCAATTAGCAGGTGTGGAGAAGCTTCATTCATTTTTTTTAGCTTCACTGGTTATATCATTGGTTCTTATTTTATTAGTTCCACTTTATTCTTCCATTTATTCCAATTTAATTTAAATAATGTCAAATAAATGGTACATGACCATGGGTGGATAGCAGTGAACGCCCCCCCAAGTTATTGGTGTATATATTGGTGGTACGGGGCTGGTATAATATTAGTGCCCCCATGTGGTCCGAATGTGTAGCTACGGAGCCACACACAAGTCTCCTGACACGCATTTGCAAATCAGCACACGCATTTGCGAGTCGTCCGCGGCAGGACTGTCGCAAACGTCACCTGTAAGAAAAGGTCCCGTTTTTACAGGTCGCCCATCCACGAATTTTTGTCCGCATTTAACCATGTGTATGTGCCAACAAATCATTGTACACATTTGCTGATATTTGTCATATATCTGTGACTTCAATCATGCATTGTAGATTGTTGTGACACATTTGTGACTGTGGTTATAGTTTCAGATTCTTGTTACGTATTTTTGGATTGAAGTATTTGCCACAATAAAGACAACATGTATAAAATGCAAAATTTTGAAAGGAATTCTCGCTTACGGCCATACGACCTTGAGAACGCCCGATCTCGTCTGATCTCGGAAGCTAAGCAGGGTCGGGCCTGGTTAGTACTTGGATGGGAGACCGCCTGGGAATACCAGTTGCTGTAAGCTTTTGCGCCGCAAAAAATAAATAAATAAAAAAAACTTTGACAAATCTAAGCAAGTTTGCGAGCTGCTTTTTTTATAAATTTCCACATATTCGCCTGACAGGCTGAGAGCACAAAATGCCAACATTCAGCGTCCCCTGCCTTTGGGTGTTGCTACAGTCTCGCCGTGGACGACTCGCAAATGCGTGTGGCAATTTGCAAATGCGTGTCTGGAGACTTGACTGTGGCTCCGGAGCCACACATTAAGACCAAAAGGGTACCCTCGGAGTCTACAGGTGTAGCAGACATATGACCCGATGCAGTCCGGTTGGGTTGGTGCAGTGAGTGTTTACTAAATAAAAAGTTAATGAATCAATTTTAAAAAATGGCGTTTACTGAATGCAATAAAGGGAAGTATAGTTAATGTGGCAATTAGCAGGTGTGGAGAAGCTTCATTCATTTTTTTTAGCTTCACTGGTTATATCATTGGTTCTTATTTTATTAGTTCCACTTTATTCTTCCATTTATTCCAATTTAATTTAAATAATGTCAAATAAATGGTACATGACCATGGGTGGATAGCAGTGAATGCCCCCCCAAGTTATTGGTGTATATATTGGTGGTACGGGGCTGGTATAATATTAGTGCCCCCATGTGGTCCGAATGTGTAGCTACGGAGCCACACACAAGTCTCCTGACACGCATTTGCAAATCAGCACACGCATTTGCGAGTCGTCCGCGGCAGGACTGTAGCAAACGTCACCTGTAAGAAAAGGTCCCGTTTTTACAGGTCGCCCATCCACGGATTTTTGTCCGCATTTAACCATGTGTATGTGCCAACAAATCATTGTACACATTTGCTGATATTTGTCATATATCTGTGACTTCAATCATGCATTGTAGATTGTTGTGACACATTTGTGACTGTGGTTATAGTTTCAGATTCTTGTTACGTATTTTTGGATTGAAGTATTTGCCACAATAAAGACAACATGTATAAAATGCAAAATTTTGAAAGGAATTCTCGCTTACGGCCATACGACCCTGAGAACGCCCGATCTCGTCCGATCTCGGAAGCTAAGCAGGGTCGGGCCTGGTTAGTACTTGGATGGGAGACCGCCTGGGAATACCAGTTGCTGTAAGCTTTTGCACCGCAAAAAATAAATAAATAAAAAAAACTTTGACAAATCTAAGCAAGTTTGCGAGCTGCTTTTTTTTATAAATTTCCACATATTCGCCTGACAGGCTGAGAGCACAAAATGCCAACATTCAGCGTCCCCTGCCTTTGGGTGTTGCTACAGTCTCGCCGTGGACGACTCGCAAATGCGTGTGGCAATTTGCAAATGCGTGTCTGGAGACTTGACTGTGGCTCCGGAGCCACACATTAAGACCAAAAGGGTACCCTCGGAGTCTTCCAGTGTAGCAGACATATGACCCGATGCAGTCCGGTTGGGTTGGTGCAGTGAGTGTTTACTAAATAAAAAGTTAATGAATCAATTTTAAAAAATGGCGTTTACTGAATGCAATAAAGGGAAGTATAGTTAATGTGGCAATTAGCAGGTGTGGAGAAGCTTCATTCATTTTTTTTAGCTTCACTGGTTATATCATTGGTTCTTATTTAATTAGTTCCTCTTTATTCTTCCATTTATTCCAATTTAATTTAAATAATGTCAAATAAATGGTACATGACCATGGGTGGATAGCAGTGAACGCCCCCCCCAAGTTATTGGTGTATATATTGGTGGTACGGGGCTGGTATAATATTAGTGCCCCCATGTGGTCCGAATGTGTAGCTACGGAGCCACACACAAGTCTCCTGACACGCATTTCCAAATCAGCACACGCATTTGCGAGTCGTCCGCGGCAGGACTGTAGCAAACGTCACCTGTAAGAAAAGGTCCCGTTTTTACAGGTCGCCCATCCACGGATTTTTGTCCGCATTTAACCATGTGTATGTGCCAACAAATCATTGTACACATTTGCTGATATTTGTCATATATCTGTGACTTCAATCATGCATTGTAGATTGTTGTTACACATTTGTGACTGTGGTTATAGTTTCAGATTCTTGTTACGTATTTTTGGATTGAAGTATTTGCCACAATAAAGACAACATGTATAAAATGCTAAATTTTGAAAGGAATTTTTGCTTATGGCCATACTACCCTGAGAACGCCCGATCTCGTCCGATCTCGGAAGCTAAGCAGGGTCGGGCCTGGTTAGTACTTGGATGGGAGACCGCCTGGGAATACCAGGTGCTGTAAGCTTTTGCACCGCAAAAAATAAATAAATAAAAAAAACTTTGACAAATCTAAGCAAGTTTGCGAGCTGCTTTTTTTTATAAATTTCCACATATTCGCCTGACAGGCTGAGAGCACAAATTGCCAACATTCAGCGTCCCCTGCCTTTGGGTGTTGCTACAGTCTCGCCGTGGACGACTCGCAAATGCGTGTGGCAATTTGCAAATGCGTGTCTGGAGACTTGACTGTGGCTCCGGAGCCACACATTAAGACCAAAAGGGTACCCTCGGAGTCTACAGGTGTAGCAGACATATGACCCGATGCAGTCCGGTTGGGTTGGTGCAGTGAGTGTTTACTAAATAAAAAGTTAATGAATCAATTTTAAAAAATGGCGTTTACTGAATGCAATAAAGGGAAGTATAGTTAATGTGGCAATTAGCAGATGTGGAGAAGCTTCATTCATTTTTTTTAGCTTCACTGGTTATATCATTGGTTCTTATTTTATTAGTTCCACTTTATTCTTCCATTTATTCCAATTTAATGTAAATAATGTCAAATAAATGGTACATGACCATGGGTGGATAGCAGTGAACGCCCCCCCCCCTTGTTATTGGTGTATGTATTGATGGTACGGGGCTGGTATAATATTAGTGCCCCCATGTGGTCCGAACGTGTAGCTACGGAGCCACACACAAGTCTCCTGACACGCATTTGCAAATCAGCACACGCATTTGCGAGTCGTCCGCGGCAGGACTGTAGCAAACGTCACCTGTAAGAAAAGGTCCCGTTTTTACAGGTCGCCCTACGGATTTTTGTCCGCATTTAACCATGTGTATGTGCCAACAAATCATTGTACATATTTGCTGATATTTGTCATATATCTGTGACTTCAATCATGCATTGTAGATTGTTTTGACACATTTGTGACTGTGGTCATAGTTTCAGATTCTTGTTACGTATTTTTGGATTGAAGCATTTGCCACAATAAAGACAACATGTATAAAATGCAAAATTTTGAAAGGAATTCTCGCTTACGGCCATACTACCCTGAGAACGCCCGATCTCGTCCGATCTCGGAAGCTAAGCAGTGTCGGGCCTGGTTAGTACTTGGATGGGAGACCGCCTGGGAATACCAGGTGCTGTAAGCTTTTGCACCGCAAAAAATAAATAAATAAAAAAAACTTTGACAAATCTAAGCAAGTTTGCGAGCTGCTTTTTTTACAATCCACCGGCAGGTTTTCCCCCTCTATTTCCACCCTTAGCTTGTAATTAGCTTGCTGGTTGGTTAGATGGAATGTTGTTACCACTGTCTTGGTTCTGTTCATTCTTAGGTACCATCTTTTAAAGTAATTTGAGAGCAACGCTATGTCCAGCGATAATGTTCTCTCGATTGTACCAAAATCCCTGTCTTGGGTTACCAATGCCCAGTCATCCGCATACCGAATTTCCAGGATTCTCTATCTGGTAGGTCTGATATGTAAACATTGAATAGTGCTGGTGAAATTACAGATCCCTGTGGGACTCCATTTTTAATGCTAAATTCTCGGCTTGTTTGGTCCCCCAGGCACACTCTGAAGTGCCTCTTTGCAGTCATAGATGCAATTATATTGGCTATAGCTTTACTTTTGATGATGTTGGCTACCTTATACAGGAGTCCTTCTCTCCACACTGTATCATATGCAGCCGAGAGATCTACAAATATAGCACCACTTTTTAGTTTTCTTTGGTATCCTGCCTCTATGAATGTTGTTAGAGCCAGTACCTGTTCTGTGGTGCTTCTGTGCTTTCTAAATCCTGCCTGCTGGCAAGGAATATTCAGCTCCAGGGTTGGTGTTATTCTGGTTAGGATGATCCTCTCCATTATCTTATACATACTGCATAGCAGGGATATTGGTCTGTAGTTATTTGGGTCTTCTGGTGATTTCCCCGGTTTTAAGATGGCTATGACCCTAGCTCTTTTCCAGAGATGGCAGTATCTACCCATGTTTATTGCATCAGTGATAGCAGATGCCATCCATTTAATCGCAGCTGGACCCAGGTGTTTCAACATATCTGGGTAGATCCCATCAACTCCTGCTGCCTTGCCTGACTTCGTTGCTCTGAGTGCTGCTTTCACCTCCTCTTCGCTCACTGGGTGGGAGAACCCGTCTTCTTCTGGCATGTCTCTGATTAGCTGCTGGTACCTTTTCTTTATGGTGGTTTCGAACTTGTAGTCAGGGGTGTGAGCTCCTCTTCCTCTTATATTAATTGCAACACTATCAGGGCTCACTACGTTAGACTGTTTGCTCTTTTTTCCACCCCGTCCAGTTTTTTAATCAGTTTCCATGCATGTCTACTGGATCTTGTGAAATCCATGCTCTCTACCGTTTCCATCTTCTCTGTCTCTCCTCCTGCAGTCTCTCCAGCAATTTCTCTCCAGTATCTGGATTCTGGGTTTCCTCATAGGATTTTAATATTTCCTCACATTCTGGTGTCCAGCATGGTATATATCTTTTACGGACTCCCCGGGGTATGTGCTTTTTTGCACTGCTCTGAATGAGTTTATTGAACCTAATTATATTCTCCTGTTTTGCTGGGATTCGCTTGCATGTCTTATCCACTTGCTCTGCGAAACCCTGCCAGTTTGCCTTTCTAAAGTTCCATCTTGGCAGGGGTAGAGATTGTGTGACTGGTATGTTGATTCCTGTTTTTATCAATATTGGTCGGTGCTGGGACCTTGGGAAGTTACCCAGCACTCTTCGATGTGCTGGCATTGATATGCCATCTGTGTCCCTCGTAACGAAGGTCAGGTCAGGTGTGTATTCCCTCTGCCATCGTGCTGAGTGGAAGGTGCCTGGTTCATTTGGATGGTAAAGGAGGTGGAGATTATTTATTTCTGCCCAGTTGCTGAGCTGGATTCCAGCTGGGTCGGGCTCTGTGTATCCCCACGATGTGTGGTGGCTATTGAAGTCTCCTAATATTATAGATTGATGTTGGTATTGTGGGAGGACACTAATTGGCCAGCTTGTATTTGGAGGCTTGTATATGTTGACCACTGTTGTACCCAGCACCTCAATCTCTGACCTGTGTATATTGTGTTCGTCCATAGAGGATCCTCTGTCTATGGCAGGGATGTCTTCATGTACATATATCATGGTTCCGTACTGTTGATGATCTATTCTCGTGATGGGTATGAAGCTGGATATACTGTATCTCGATGGGGGCGATTCTTTAGTCAGATGAGTTTCCTGCAGTGCCAACACTTGTACATCTTTCTCCCTCAGCATCTGCGCCATCAACTCACACTTAGCCATCGATATACCCTCCACATTCAATGAGATTATCCTCAGTCCTCCTCCTACTGTCACTACATTGTCATTTAGGTCATCATTAACTGAGTCTCGCGTATTTTTCGAAGTTGCAGGACTCTCTACTGCACCAACGCGGACCTGGTTATCCTGGGCGACGGCCGATCCAGTATGAATATTCCTTCTTTGAGCTTCCATTTCCATTTTTGAGGTGTGTAGTCGAGAGCAAGTTTTTAACGCTTGGTTCGACCACCAGGGTGGGATTCCTCTTAGTCAGGCCCCCAGAATGCTGGCTGCACTCCAGGGAGCCGCTCAAGCCTCCACACGACGACAACGTGGGAATCCCGGTCGTGGAGGCTTGGTGTATATATTGGTGGTACGGGGCTGGTATAATATTAGTGCCCCCATGTGGTCCGAATGTGTAGCTACGGAGCCCCACACAAGTCTCCTGACACGCATTTGCAAATCAGCACACGCATTTGCGAGTCGTCCGCGGCAGGACTGTCGCAAACGTCACCTGTAAGAAAAGGTCCCGTTTTTACAGGTCGCCCATCCACGAATTTTTGTCCGCATTTAACCATGTGTATGTGCCAACAAATCATTGTACACATTTGCTGATATTTGTCATATATCTGTGACTTCAATCATGCATTGTAGATTGTTGTGACACATTTGTGACTGTGGTTATAGTTTCAGATTCTTGTTACGTATTTTTGGATTGAAGTATTTGCCACAATAAAGACAACATGTATAAAATGCAAAATTTTGAAAGGAATTATCGCTTACGGCCATACGACCCTGAGAACGCCCGATCTCGTCCGATCTCGGAAGCTAAGCAGGGTCGGGCCTGGTTAGTACTTGGATGGGAGACCGCCTGGGAATACCAGTTGCTGTAAGCTTTTGCGCCGCAAAAAATAAATAAATAAAAAAAACTTTGACAAATCTAAGCAAGTTTGCGAGCTGCTTTTTTTATAAATTTCCACATATTCGCCTGACAGGCTGAGAGCACAAAATGCCAACATTCAGCGTCCCCTGCCTTTGGGTGTTGCTACAGTCTCGCCGTGGACGACTCGCAAATGCGTGTGGCAATTTGCAAATGCGTGTCTGGAGACTTGACTGTGGCTCCGGAGCCACACATTAGGACCAAAAGGGTACCCTCGGAGTCTACAGGTGTAGCAGACATATGACCCGATGCAGTCCGGTTGGGTTGGTGCAGTGAGTGTTTACTAAATAAAAAGTTAATGAATCAATTTTAAAAAATGGCGTTTACTGAATGCAATAAAGGGAAGTATAGTTAATGTGGCAATTAGCAGGTGTGGAGAAGCTTCATTCATTTTTTTTAGCTTCACTGGTTATATCATTGGTTCTTATTTTATTAGTTCCACTTTATTCTTCCATTTATTCCAATTTAATTTAAATAATGTCAAATAAATGGTACATGACCATGGGTGGATAGCAGTGAACGCCCCCCCAAGTTATTGGTGTATATATTGGTGGTACGGGGCTGGTATAATATTAGTGCCCCCATGTGGTCCGAATGTGTAGCTACGGAGCCACACACAAGTCTCCTGACACGCATTTGCAAATCAGCACACGCATTTGCGAGTCGTCCGCGGCAGGACTGTAGCAAACGTCACCTGTAAGAAAAGGTCCCGTTTTTACAGGTCGCCCATCCACGGATTTTTGTCCGCATTTAACCATGTGTATGTGCCAACAAATCATTGTACACATTTGCTGATATTTGTCATATATCTGTGACTTCAATCATGCATTGTAGATTGTTGTGACACATTTGTGACTGTGGTTATAGTTTCAGATTCTTGTTACGTATTTTTGGATTGAAGTATTTGCCACAATAAAGACAACATGTATAAAATGCAAAATTTTGAAAGGAATTCTCGCTTACGGCCATACTACCCTGAGAACGCCCGATCTCGTCCGATCTCGGAAGCTAAGCAGGGTCGGGCCTGGTTAGTACTTGGATGGGAGACCGCCTGGGAATACCAGTTGCTGTAAGCTTTTGCACCGCAAAAAATAAATAAATAAAAAAAACTTTGACAAATCTAAGCAAGTTTGCGAGCTGCTTTTTTTATAAATTTCCACATATTCGCCTGACAGGCTGAGAGCACAAAATGCCAACATTCAGCGTCCCCTGCCTTTGGGTGTTGCTACAGTCTCGCCGTGGACGACTCGCAAATGCGTGTGGCAATTTGCAAATGCGTGTCTGGAGACTTGACTGTGGCTCCGGAGCCACACATTAAGACCAAAAGGGTACCCTCGGAGTCTTCCAGTGTAGCAGACATATGACCCGATGCAGTCCGGTTGGGTTGGTGCAGTGAGTGTTTACTAAATAAAAAGTTAATGAATCAATTTTAAAAAATGGCGTTTACTGAATGCAATAAAGGGAAGTATAGTTAATGTGGCAATTAGCAGGTGTGGAGAAGCTTCATTCATTTTTTTTAGCTTCACTGGTTATATCATTGGTTCTTATTTTATTAGTTCCACTTTATTCTTCCATTTATTCCAATTTAATTTAAATAATGTCAAATAAATGGTACATGACCATGGGTGGATAGCAGTGAACGCCCCCCCAAGTTTTTGGTGTATATATTGGTGGTACGGGGCTGGTATAATATTAGTGCCCCCATGTGGTCCGAATGTGTAGCTACGGAGCCACACACAAGTCTCCTGACACGCATTTGCAAATCAGCACACGCATTTGCGAGTCGTCCGCGGCAGGACTGTAGCAAACGTCACCTGTAAGAAAAGGTCCCGTTTTTACAGGTCGCCCATCTTCGGATTTTTGTCCGCATTTAACCAAGTGTATGTGCCAACAAATCATTGTACACATTTGCTGATATTTGTCATATATCTGTGACTTCAATCATGCATTGTGGATTGTTGTGACACATTTGTGACTGTGGTTATAGTTTCAGATTCTTGTTACGTATTTTTGGATTGAAGTATTTGCCACAATAAAGACAACATGTATAAAATGCAAAATTTTGAAAGGAATTCTCGCTTACGGCCATACTACCCTGAGAACGCCCGATCTCGTCTGATCTCGGAAGCTAAGCAGGGTCGGGCCTGGTTAGTACTTGGATGGGAGACCGCCTTGGAATACCAGGTGCTGTAAGCTTTTGCACCGCAAAAAATAAATAAATAAAAAAAACTTTGACAAATGTAAGCAACTATGCGAGCTGCTTTTTTATAAATTTCCACATATTCGCCTGACAGGCTGAGAGCACAAATTGCCAACATTCAGCGTCCCCTGCCTTTGGGTGTTGCTTCAGTCTCGCCGTGGACGACTCGCAAATGCGTGTGGCAATTTGCAAATGCGTGTCTGGAGACTTGACTGTGGCTCCGGAGCCACACATTAAGACCAAAAGGGTACCCTCGGAGTCTACAGGTGTAGCAGACATATGACCCGATGCAGTCCGGTTGGGTTGGTGCAGTGAGTGTTTACTAAATAAAAAGTTAATGAATCAATTTTAAAAAATGGCGTTTACTGAATGCAATAAAGGGAAGTATAGTTAATGTGGCAATTAGCAGGTGTGGAGAAGCTTCATTCATTTTTTTTAGCTTCACTGGTTATATCATTGGTTCTTATTTTATTAGTTCCACTTTATTCTTCCATTTATTCCAATTTAATTTAAATAATGTCAAATAAATGGTACATGACCATGGGTGGATAGCAGTGAACGCCCCCCCAAGTTATTGGTGTATATATTGGTGGTACGGGGCTGGTATCATATTAGTGCCCCCATGTGGTCCGAATGTGTAGCTACGGAGCCACACACAAGTCTCCTGACACGCATTAGCAAATCAGCACACGCATTTGCGAGTCGTCCGCGGCAGGACTGTAGCAAACGTCACCTGTAAGAAAAGGTCCCGTTTTTACAGGTCGCCCATCTTCGGATTTTTGTCCGCATTTAACCAAGTGTATGTGCCAACAAATCATTGTACACATTTGCTGATATTTGTCATATATCTGTGACTTCAATCATGCATTGTGGATTGTTGTGACACATTTGTGACTGTGGTTATAGTTTCAGATTCTTGTTACGTATTTTTGGATTGAAGTATTTGCCACAATAAAGACAACATGTATAAAATGCAAAATTTTGAAAGGAATTCTCGCTTACGGCCATACTACCCTGAGAACGCCCGATCTCGTCTGATCTCGGAAGCTAAGCAGGGTCGGGCCTGGTTAGTACTTGGATGGGAGACCGCCTTGGAATACCAGGTGCTGTAAGCTTTTGCACCGCAAAAAAAAATAAATAAAGAAAACTTTGACAAATGTAAGCAAGTATGCGAGCTGCTTTTTTATAAATTTCCACATATACGCCTGACAGGCTGAGAGCACAAAATGCCAACATTCAGCGTCCCCTGCCTTTGGGTGTTGCTACAGTCTCGCCGTGGACGACTCGCAAATGCGTGTGGCAATTTGCGAATGCGTGTCTGGAGACTTGAGTGTGGCTCCGGAGCTCCACATTAAGACCAAAAGTGCAGTGAGTGTTTACTAAATAAAAAGTTAATGAATCAATTTTAAAAAATGGTGTTTACTGAATGCAATAAAGGGAAGTTTAGTTAATGTGGCAATTAGCAGGTTAGAGAAGCTTCATTCATTTTTTTTAGCTTCACTGGTTATATCATTTGTTTTTATTTTATTAGTTCCACTTTATTCTTCCATTTATTCCAATTTAATTTAAATAATGTCAAATAAATGGCACATGACCATGGGTGGATCGGAGTGAACGCCACCCCTTGTTATTGGTGTATATATTGGTGGTACGGGGCTGGTATAATATTAGTGCCCCCATGTGGTCCGAACGTGTAGCTACGGAGCCACACACAAGTCTCCTGACACGCATTTGTAAATCAGCACACGCATTTGCGAGTAGTCCGCGGCAGGACTGTAGCAAACGTCACCTGTAAGAACACAGCCAATCAAAAGGTCCCGTTTTTACAGGTCGCCCATCTACGGATTTTTGTCCGCATTTAACCACGTGTATGTGCCAACAAACCATTGTACACATTTGCTGATATCTGTGACTTCAATCATGCATTGTAGATTGTTGTTACACATTTGTGACTGTGGTTATAGTTTCAGATTCTTGTTACATATTTTTGGATTGAAGTATTTGCCACAATAAAGACCACATGTATAAAATGCAAAATTTTGAAAGGAATTGTCGCTTACGGCCATGCTACCCTGAGAACGCCCGATCTCGTCCGATCTCGGAAGCTAAGCAGGGTCGGGCCTGGTTAGTACTTGGATGGGAGACCGCCTGGGAATACCAGGTGCTGTAAGCTTTTGCACCGCAAAAAAATAAAAAAAAACTTTGACAAATGTAAGCAAATATGCGAGCTGCTTTTTTATAATTTTCCACATATTCGCCTGACAGGCAGAGAGCACAAAATGCCAACATTCAGCGTCCCCTGCCTTTGGGTGTTGCTACAGTCTCGCCGTGGACGACTCGCAAATGCGTGTGGCAATTTGCAAATGCGGGTCTGGAGACTTGAGTGTGGCTCCGGAGCTCCACATTAAGACCAAAAGGGGACTCTCGTAGTCTACAGGTGGAGCAGACAGATGACCCGATGCAGTCCGGTTGGGTTGGTGCAGTGAGTGTTTACTAAATAAAAAGTTAATGAATCAATTTAAAAAAAATGTGTTTACTGAATGCAATAGAGGGAAGTATAGTTAATGTGGCAATTAGCAGGTGTGGAGAAGCTTCATTCATTTTTTTAGCTTCACTGGTTATATCATTGGTTCTTATTTTATTGGTTCCAGTTTATTCTTCCATTTATTCCAATTTAATTTAAATAATGTCAAATAAATGGTACATGACCATGGGTGGATCGGAGTGAACGCCACCCCTTGTTATTGGTGTATGTATTGGTGGTACGCGGCTGGTATAATATTAGTGCCCCCATGTGGTCCGAACGTGTAGCTACGGAGCCACACACAAGTCTCCTGACACGCATTTGCAAATCAGCACACGCATTTGCGAGTCGTCCGCGGCAGGACTGTAGCAAACGTCACCTGTTGTCAGGTTCGCCGGTAGGCGAGGAGGAGGTGGACCCAGAGGTGCGAGGAAGCAGGGAAAAGGGTAAACTAAAGGGAATTTATTAAATTAATCAAATGAGGACAAACAACATGGCGTTGACAAACAAACGTGGCAGGGTGCAAAATGACTAAGACGAACTAAACGTGACTAAACAGAACAAAAGCCGAGGAACAAGACAGTGACAAAACCCAGGGACATGAGAGGGAGCGAGAGCAAGAACATGGCCGTGAAGGAGATCAGGGAGCGGTCGTGACAGTCCAAACGGAGTAATGTTCCGACAATGAGTTGTTGGGATGAGATGTTTTTATAGTTCAGTCATTAGGAGTGCGGATGGGCATCAGGTGTGTGAGCTGACGGGGAACAGGTGCATGGCTGGTGAGGGCGAGGTGCTGAGGGGAAACGCCCCTACTCAGCAGATCAAAACAATAACAAGTGCACATGGCCGGGAGGTGAAGAAAACAATAACAAAACCGCATGATCATGAAAACAATAACAAAACCCCAGTCTTGTCCGACGCGGATCATGACAGTACCCCC
This sequence comes from Idiotropiscis lumnitzeri, assembly GCF_059441095.1. Classification (NCBI taxonomy): domain Eukaryota; kingdom Metazoa; phylum Chordata; class Actinopteri; order Syngnathiformes; family Syngnathidae; genus Idiotropiscis; species Idiotropiscis lumnitzeri. The sequence continues at coordinate 585,412 of NW_028283652.1, forward strand.
CCCTCAAGGGACGGATTCCAGACGTCCCAAAAAAAAACCAACACTGAGAAAAAAAAACACAAAAAAGGAACCCCAAAATTGTCCAAGAACGAGGGTGGGCGGAAGGGGTCGGGAGGTGGGACCAAGGTCCGCGAACGAGACCGGTCTGGCGGATGTCCAGGGGGCCAGACCAGCGAGTCCCGACGGGGCCATTCGGGCGGACGTCCGGGAGGCCCGATCAATAAGTCCACCCGTGGCCATTCAGGTGGACGTCCGGGCGCACTCGAGACAGGAACGTGGAGCGGCGGCTGGTCGTCGAGCCCCGCCGAGACAGGAACGTGGAGCGGCGGCGGGTCGTCGAATCCCGCCGAGTCAGGAACGTGGAGCGGCGCCTGGTCGTCGACCCCCGCCGAGGCAGGAAGGTGGAGCGGCGGCTGGTCCTCGAGCCCCGCCGAGACAGGAACGTGGAGCGGCGGCTGGTCCTCGAGCCCCGCCGAGACAGGAACGTGGAGCGGCGGCTGGTCGTCGAATCCCGCCGAGGCAGGAACGTGGAGCGGCGCCTGGTCGTCGACCCCCGCCGAGGCAGGAAGGTGGAGCGGCGGCTGGTCCTCGAGCCCCGCCGAGACAGGAACGTGGAGCGGCGGCTGGTCCTCGAGCCCCGCCGAGACAGGAACGTGGAGCGGCGGCTGGTCCTCCAGCCCCGCCGAGACAGGAACGTGGAGCGGCGGTGGACCGTCGGACGCCGCCGAGGCCGTGACGAGAAGCGGCGGCGCGTCGTCGTCCACCACCGAGGCAGGAGCCAGGAGCGACCATGGGTCGTCGAGCGCTGCCGGGGCAGGCCCTTGCAACGGGCGCAGGACAGGCGCCGTCGGATCCTTGACCGGAAGCGGACGCGGGACAGGCTCCGCCGGAACGTGAGCCTGGGGCGGACACACAACGTGCTCCGCCGGAACGTGAACCTGGGGCGGACGCACAACGTGCTCCGCCGGAACGTGAACCTGGGGCGGACGCACAACGTGCTCCGCCGGAACGTGAACCTGGGGCGGACGCACAACGTGCTCCGCCGGAACGTGAACCTGGGACGGACGCACAACGTGCTCCGCCTGAACGTGAACCTGGGACGGACGCACAACGTGCTCCGCCTGAACGTGAACCTGGGACGGACGCACAACGTGCTCCGCCTGAACGTGAACCTGGGACGGACGCACAACGTGCTCCGCCTGAACGTGAACCTGGGACGGACGCACAACGTGCTCCGCCTGAACGTGAACCTGGGACGGACGCACAACGTGCTCCGCCTGAACGTGAACCTGGGACGGACGCACAACGTGCTCCGCCTGAACGTGAACCTGGGACGGACGCACAACGTGCTCCGCCTGAACGTGAACCTGGGACGGACGCACAACGTGCTCCGCCTGAACGTGAACCTGGGACGGACGCACAACGTGCTCCGCCTGAACGTGAACCTGGGACGGACGCACAACGTGCTCCGCCTGAACGTGAACCTGGGACGGACGCACAACGTGCTCCGCCTGAACGTGAACCTGGGACGGACGCACAACGTGCTCCGCCTGAACGTGAACCTGGGACGGACGCACAACGTGCTCCGCCGGGACATGGACTTGGGGCAGACGCGGAACGTGCTCCGCCGCAACATGGACTTGGGGCGGACGCAGGACGCGCACCACCGGAACATGGACTTGGGGCGGACGCGGAACGTGCTCCGCCGCCACATGGACTTGGGCCATCGGCAGGGCGCCGGAACGGGGCTCAGCAGCTGACGAGGAGCCGAGACGGGGCTCAGCAGCTGACGAGGAGCCGGGACGGGGCTCAGCAGCTGACGAGGAGCCGGGACGGGGCTCAGCAGCTGACGAGGAGCCTGAACGGGGCTCAGCAGCTGGCGGGGAGCCTGAACGGGGCTCAGCAGCTGGCGGGGAGCCTGAACGGGGCTCAGCAGCTGATGGGGAGCCTGAGTGGGACTCTGGAGGCTGCAGCGGACGAGGAACCGGCACGGGGGGCTGCAGCGGACGAGGAACCGGCACGGGGGGCTGCCGCTGACGAGGAGCCGGCACAGGAGGCTGCCGCGAACGGGGAGCCGGCACTGGAGGCTGCAGCTGACGAGGAGCCGGCGCTGGAGGCTGCAGCTGACGAGGTGCCGGCACTGGAGGCTGCAGCTGACGAGGAGCCGGCACTGGAGGCTGCAGCTGACGAGGAGCCGGCACTGGAGGCTGCAGCTGACGAGGAGCCGGCACTGGAGGCTGCAGCTGACGAGGAGCCGGCACTGGAGGCTGCAGCTGACGAGGAGCCGGCACTGGAGGCTGCAGCTGACGAGGAGCCGGCACTGGAGGCTGCAGCGGACGAGGAGCCGGCACTGGAGGCTGCAGCGGACGAGGAGCCGGCACTGGAGGCTGCAGCGGACGAGGAGCCGGCACTGGAGGCTGCAGCGGACGAGGAGCCGGCACTGGAGGCTGCAGCGGACGAGGAGCCGGCACTGGAGGCTGCAGCGGACGTGGGGGCGGCATGGTCTGTGCATCTGACGTGGAGGCTGCAGCTGGCCGGGCGCAGCAGCCGGGCCGGGCGCAGCTGAGACGGGGGAACTGATCCCTATCAGCCTGCCGCCATAGGGAGTCAGGGGAACGGGAAACATGAGGGACCGTGACTACTGGTGCTGGTGAACGTGAGCTATGAAACGCGAGGGGAACGTGACTAGGAGCGGAAACAGACTGTGGACGTGGTGAACGACGTGGCCGTGATCTACGTGATTTGGGACGAGGTGAACGACGCGAGGTAACGTGGGAGGTGGTCTCAAAACGGTCAAAAGAAAAAGGTGACGGAAATTGTTCGGGGGGAGGAAAGTGACGGATCCTAACGGAATCTGTGTCATGCTGGGCATACAACTGGTCATAAATGTATTCAAAGTCATCCTCGTGATCTGAGTCTACTAAAATGTGAGGTGGTGTAATGGCATTCCGCTCAAAATCTTCTTGGTAATCTGAATCTATAATAAAATGGGGAGGTATGACAGGTGGGTAATCCTTAACATTTTCATGAAACGCAGGGAGAAAACCGGTGGGGAACGAAAAATAGAACCTACGTGAAGGACGCGGGATTGGTCGGCAGGCTGAGGGGGGTAGTCCGAGCAGCGACGACGATGACGCCGCCGAGAGCTTCCCGCTGGGTCCGTGGTTGGTCGGAACATTCTGTCAGGTTCGCCGGTAGGCGAGGAGGAGGTGGACCCAGAGGTGCGAGGAAGCAGGGAAAAGGGTAAACTAAAGGGAATTTATTAAATTAATCAAATGAGGACAAACAACATGGCGTGGACAAACAAACGTGGCAGGGTGCAAAATGACTAAGACGAACTAAACGTGACTAAACAGAACAAAAGCCGAGGAACAAGACAGTGACAAAACCTAGGGACATGAGAGGGAGCGAGAGCAAGAACATGGCCGTGAAGGAGATCAGGGAGCGGTCGTGACAGTCCAAATGGAGTAATGTTCCGACAATGAGTTGTTGGGATGAGATGTTTTTATAGTTCAGTCATTAGGAGTGCGGATGGGCATCAGGTGTGTGAGCTGACGGGGAACAGGTGCATGGCTGGTGAGGGCGAGGTGCTGAGGGGAAACGCCCCTACTCAGCAGATCAAAACAATAACAAGTGCACATGGCCGGGAGGTGAAGAAAACAATAACAAAACCGCATGATCATGAAAACAATAACAAAACCCCGGTCTTGTCCGACGCGGATCATGACACCTGTAAGAACACAGCCAATCAAATGGTCCCGTTTTCGCCCATCTACGGATTTTTGTCCGCATTTAACCATGTGTATGTGCCAACAAACCATTGTACACATTTGCTGATATTTGTCATATATCTGTGACTTCAATCATGCATTGTAGATTGTTGTTACACATTTGTGACTGTGGTTATAGTTTCAGATTCTTGTTACGTATTTTTGGATTGAAGTATTTGCCACAATAAAGACCACATGTATAAAATGCAAGTATGCCCTACTGAGTGTGTCAGCCAGCAACATATGACGGCCTGGTACATAGGTCAGTTCCATGTTATATTTCTGTAATCGGAGTAACATCCTCTGTAGTCTCTTTGGTGCACTCAAAAGTGGCTTTTTGTGAATATTTTCCAACGGTTTGTGGTCACTCTGTACTGCCATACGTGTATTGGTGAAACTTCTCCATCCCATAGACTATAGCCAAGCATTCTTTCTCTATCTGGGCATAGCCCCTTTCTGTCTGTGTCAAGGACCGGCTCCCATATGCTACAGGCTTACCTCCTTGTGTCAGAGCAGCCCCCAGCCCAGTCTCTGATGCATCACATTGAAGTGTCAACTCCTCGTCCCGATTGTAATACTTCAAAATGGGTGCACTGGCAATTTTGTGTTTCTGTCTATTAAACACTTCCTCCTGTGTGTCAGTCCACTCCCACACATTCTCTTTGTGTGTAAGTTGGCGTAATATTTCACAATCATCAGACAAGTGGTCATAAAACTTGGACAAGTAATTTATCATCCCAACCAGTCTCTGTACTGCCTTGACATCCGTCAGCCTCGGCATCTCTTGGATTGCACGCACCTTCTCCGGGTCTATCTGCAGTCCCTCAGCTGTCAACAAATATCCAATATACGGCACGGCCTGTCGCCGTAGTTTTATCTTCTCAAAGTTCAATTTGATGTTTCGCATTCTACATCTGTTTAGGAAGCACCTGAGTTTGTTGTCGTGGTCTCTACTTGCTTCTTCCAGCGATGTCCCTTCACCTGTGATCAACACATCATCAGCGATGATGTATATTTCCGGTATTCCTTCTAGCGCCTGTATGAGTCTTCTTTGGAATACTTCCGGCGCTGCATTCTCAGCCAACGGTACCGACCAAATGGAGTGGCAAACGTGGTGAGGTAGCTTGACTCCTCCCCCAATTTAACATGCTAGAAGCCATGCTTCACATCACACACTGTGAACATTTTCGCCTTTGCCATTTCCGGAAGTATATCCTCAATCGTCGGAAGAGGGAAGTGGCTTCTTTTCAGCGCTCGATTGAGTGGTTTTGGGTCTATGCAGATTCTCGGTTTTCCATTGCGTTTCATCACTGTCACCATGCTACTTATCCAGTCAGTGCTACACTCAACCGGTGCGATAATACCTCTTCTCTCAAGATCTTTTAATTCCTCTTTCAGTGGAGACATCAGTGAAACGGGTACTCTGCGTTTCGGCAGTTTAACAGGCGGCACTTCACTGTTTATTTCAATGTTATACTCGCCCTCCAAACAGCCATCACCAGTGAACACATCGCCAAACTCAGTCTTTATTTTCTCCAACGTTATGCAATCCTGTTGTCCTTCTTCTTTGACCTGTTCCAATTCTTTTTTCACAATGTCATCAATGGTAAGGATGTTCTCGTAGTGTACTTTAATTAGTTTCATGGCCTCACTGGCCTTCCGGCCCAATATGGGGATTTTGTCGACTTGGTCCACCACGAGAAACTCCAACCTGTACAATTTGTTGTTTTGAGGGTTTCTCACTTTAACCCTACATTTCCCCAACGGACACAACCTGGATTTATTATACATGACCAGCACTTTCTCTGTGTGCTCCAGTTGTGTGTCTGAGTTTAGGAGGTTTATTGGGATTATGTTACAGGTCGCCCCACAATCAATCTGAAAGTTCACATGTGTCCCGTTTACCAGCATCCTTGCAAAGAGTTGCTGTCCCTTGTTGAGTCGCTCATTCACTTGGTGAACTATTTCATTGTTCCCCTTGCCATTTATCACTGCAATTGTCATTATAACCTCATATGTTTCTCCATCCTCTTCCGTGACAGCATGCACTGGTTTACATTTCCCTCCTTGTCCTATTTTCGATTTGCACTTCACAGCGAAATGATTTTCTTTCCCACACTTTTTACATTTCCTTCCAAAAGCTGGGCATTTTGTCTTACTTCGCTCATGCTTTCGTCCACAAAACCTACAATCGACTACATCACTGTTGCTTTTCCTTGTATCTTGTTTCGCTGTATGTATTTCCTCCACAGTGTGTCCTTCCAGTGTCCTGCTGTTTTCTTTTGACAGTTCAGCAGCTCTACATATTAGTAGGCATTTCTCCAGTGTCAGTCTATCTTCCCTGAGGAGCCTCTCTCTCATGGCTGAGCTATTGGTGCCACACACAATGCGATCTCTAATTAGCGAGTCTTTTATGTCTCCAAAGCTGCATCCATTGGCTAGCACTCTCAGGTCCGTAAAATATTTGTCAATGGTTTCATCCGTGCCTTGGTTTCGCACAAAAAACTTGTATCTCTCGACAGTCTCATTCACTTTCGGTGTGCAATGTTCATCCAGCAACCTTATCATTGCACTCACTGACCTCCTTGCCGACGAGTCGTCACCCGCCAGTGTGGCCAAAAGCTCCCTCCCACTCGCGCCGACGAGGTAATAGAACAGCTTCGCCTTCTCTCCTTCCTCTGCGCCGGGCATGGTGAGGTCCGTGTAGAGTGTAAATTCCTCCTTCCAGCATTTCCATGTCTTGGCTAGGTCGCCGGAGTCCAACAACAACATCGACGGAGGTTTCAGTCCTTCCATCGCGACGTCCTCTGTCCGTTTAGTACACCTGCTGCCGTGCCGTTCCATTCACTCAGCTCGTCGGCAGCACGTACACACGGTTGTTGTCGATCCTCTCCCGCATCCCCACTAGCGACTAGACCGCTGCCACCATGTTTCGTTCTGCTCTGTCATATGACTATACAGAATGGACGGTTAGAGCTCTTTCATTTGCTCACTGAATCTTTATTGTAACATCAACTGCACGGCTCTCATATACTCCACTTCCGCCCTGCTGGCGCGGTGTGCGTCAACTAAAACAGTCCCCCTGGGAACACCCAACCACCAACTGACAATCCCATTGTTACAATTTTATTAGTTCCACTTTATTCTTCCATTTATTCCAATTTAATTTAAATAATGTCAAATAAATGGTACATGACCATGGGTGGATCGGAGTGAACGCCACCCCTTGTTATTGGTGTCTATATTGGTGGTACGGGGCTGGTATAATATTAGTGCCGCCATGTGGTCCGAACGTGTAGCTACGGAGTCACACACAAGTCTCCTGACACGCATTTGCAAATCAGCACACGCATTTGCGAGTCGTCCGCGGCAGGACTGTAGCAAACGTCACCTGTAAGAACACAGCCAATCAAATGGTCCCTGATAAAATCCATGGTCATGTGGCATCATAGGATTATACCTTGATGCCCAGTCGCAGCAGAAGAATAATTCTGATATGTAGACAACTTCTCTTGTTAGCCAACTGGCGTAGTTTATTTCAGCAACACACACGAACTGCTCTTCTCCAGAGCCAAAAGCAGAGAGAGCGAAATAAGGCTTTAACACTGGCCTAACATCGCATTGTCTGTTAGCGACAGCACCCCATGTGGCAAATAAGCACATTACAGTAACAAGCAGTCATACAATAACACTCAACACTCCCACTTATGAATGGCTTGTATACTGTACAACTTTCACAAAGACAAAAAAAACAATAACATGACATTTGAATGTCAAATATTTACATGCCAAGGAAATGTTTTAATCTGCCTAGATCCTTCATTTTAAACTTGATGGAGAGCATGCTCTTCACTTGTTCTAATCCACTTGTGTTATTGGCTGCAATAATAAGGTCATCCACCCAGATAACAATTATCCCTTTCCCTTCTACTTTCGACTCCTTTGTGTATACACAGTGGTCTGCTGGGTTCTGGATAAATTTGTTCTCTGTTAGGTATTTGTGAAGTAATAAATTCCAATTACGTCCAGATTGCTTTAGGCCGTAAATGGACTTCTCCAGCTTACACACTAGCCCATCTCTTCCTTTCTCATAACCCTCAGGTTGTTCCATGTATATTTCTCTATCAATGGGGGCGTGCAAATATGCAGTTTTAACGTCCATTTGGTGTAAGATTAAGTCATCCTGGGCAGCCTTTTGCATTACTACCCGTACGCTAGTCAGATTCGCTGTCGGTGAGAATGTTTCACCATAGTCTATTCCTGCTCTCTGGCTATAGCCCTTAGCCACAAACCTGGCCTTGTACATCTCACGTCCATCACTGTTTTCCTTGATTGAATAGACCCACTTTCCTCCCACTGTCTCCCGGCCCTCTGGCAATTTAGTCAAAGTAAAAGTTTGAATGTCCTCTAAGGACTTCATCTCCTCATCCATTGCTTTCTTCCATCTTTCTGACTCAGTTGATGTCATGGCCTCTTTAAAGTTTTGGGGAATATTACACATTACTCTGTAGCAGTAGTCTATACTCACAAGTGTACTGTCCTCCTCCTCACTGCTGTCTTGACTATAATCTTTTAGATAACCCGGTGGTCTATGCTCTCGAGTAGGATATCTCCCACTGCTTGGGACCTGTGGTGTCCCTTTAGGGTGCTTGTCATCATCGTCCTTCTGTAGTTTTGAACCACCAGTTTTTATGTCTGTGCTCACACTTGGTTGTGTGGTGTCTTTGACTTCACAACTCACTCTAGGTTCCAGTTCTAACTCATAAGTCTGAGTTTCGTCTTCACATGTTGTCCTGGTGACAAACTTTACCAGTCTATGCTTTTGTACTTTTCTGTCGCTGGGATAATAAACTAGAAAGGCTGGACTGCCTTTGTCGTGCCCCACAAAATGTCCTTTTTCGCATCTAGAGTCTAGTTTACCCCTGTCTTGTTGATAGGCATAGCATATTGACCCGAATTTGTGCATCCTAGATAAGTTACACATTTTCCCTGTCAGTGCTGTGTATGGTGTGGTGCCAGTATGCTTATTAAAACACCTATTTCTTGTATATGCTGCCTCCTGAACAGCATAGTGCCAGAGGCTCTTTGGTAAGTTGCAGTCAATAAGATTACATCTGGCCATCTCAAAGAGAGTACGCCATTCCCTCTCTGCTACGCCATTCTGGTGTGGGGAATAAGGGCAGGAGGTTTCATGTCTAATCTTATTCTTTCGTAGCAGTGTCTTAAAGTCTCCGTTTGTGAACTCTGTTCCATTGTCTGACCGTATGCACTTCACAGTGCCATAAGGTGCTACATCAGATAAGAACTTCTCTGTAGCTTGAAGAGCATCACTTTTTGCTTTCAAAAAATAAACAAATACAGCCCCTGTATACACATCTGTGAAAGATTGCACATACTTAAAACCATCAATGGATTTGTTGCTTATCGGACCAGCTAAATCTGTGTTCACCAGTTCTAGCGGTGTCTTTACCTTGTCAGTTGGAGTTCGGTTTCTCGTTTGGGCGAACTTGCCTTTTATGCATACATCACATTCTTTAACAAGCTTGTGTTTTGCACCACTAATGTGCATGCCAACTGTTACATTTTGCAATTTCAATATATCCTCATAGTTGCAGTGCCCCATTATCTCATGCCATGTCTGAATATCATGGCTGACTTTACACACATCGTTTTCATCACACGCTGTTTTCAAGTAGTACATTCTGTTATGCACATAAATGTCAAATGTTGCCCCATCAAGTGCCGTAAGAACGTCTTCACCTTCCTTGAAGAACACTTCGGCACCGTTAGCCGTAGCTGACTTCACAGAAAACAGTTCTTGAGGGAAGGATGGGATGTATAGGGCGTTCTTTAACGCGACTTTACACCGACGCCCCTTACTGTCGATTAAACATACCTGTGCATCTCCCTTGCCTCGTGCCAGCCCAAAAACACGTTTTCCATCTGCTAGTTCAATGCTGTGTTTCTCCGGCCTGAAATCACTCACAAAGTTCTTAAACCGTCTTTTGTCATTCATAATGTGGGACGATGCACCTGTGTCCACAATCAGTACCGTTCGTTGCAATTGCTGTGTTGTCCAGCTGGTATCCTCAGTCTCCATCCTGAAGGAGTAATCCTCACCTCCAGTTGCTCTGCTGGCGTCATCATGTTGCATTTCATGGCTGCCACCGTCATCATCTTCTCCGCCATCTTGGACGCGTGCGTAACGGGCGCTCTGTCCGCGCTTCTTCCGGCATGCTTGGTCCGCGTGTCCCGTGTGTTTACAGAAACTACACCAAACAGTCTTTGAGCAGTCATCTTTACGGTGACCCTTTTCGCCGCATCGCCAACACGCCAGCCCCGTCGGCGGTCCGCTTTTCTTCTTTTGCGCCGCCCGTGCTTTCATCACTCTCTCTTCCGCCTCCTCGGCGAGCGATCCTGTGTCTTCCGCTGCCTCGAAGTTCCGTAATTTGGCCTTGAACTCCCCCAGCGAAACGTCCGTTGAGCCGTGTGTCACCATTAACGTGAACGGCTTATATTTTTCCAGTAGCCCTCTCATAATCATTGCCATCATCAACCCTTCGCTCGGCGCTTCACCCGCGCGTCTCAGCGCCGTGATAATCTGTTCAGCTCTGATGATATATTCAGTCACAGTCTCTGTGTCCGCTTTCTTCAGCGCCGTCATCGTAACGTATAGGGAGACGATGCGGGGCCTACCTTTGCCGATATAGTGTTCTCGCAACACTCTGAGACTTTCCCGGCCCTTGTCTTTTGTGTCTCTGAATATGAGTCCTAAACTTGTGTTGTCGAGGAGTGGTGCCAGCGCACAATATGCGTCGGCATTCAGCTTGTCGTCCTGGGCCCTGGCTTCCTCTGTCAGTGGGCCGGTCGGCTCTTTCAAAATCGTCTCTTTCAAACCCACTCCGCGCATACAGCACAACATCCTCTCTTCCCAGAGCTCGTACTCATCTGCTCTCCCATCGAAGGTGGGCCACTTGCTTTTGCTTCTGTTCGCCATGGCTTGTGTGTTCGTAGCTCCGCTTTACTGTCCGTTAGCCTAGCTTTAGCTTCCCGCGGTACTCCCGCCGCTAAACTAGCTATACCTTGCAGCTAACTCGCTACCGTTGCTTCACCGTGCTAACGTGCACTTCGTTACTGCATTCAGAATCTATTCTCGCGACTCTGGGCCCATAACCTGATAAAATCCATGGTCATGTGGCATCATAGGATTATACCTTGATGCCCAGTCGCAGCAGAAGAATAATTCATTACAGTAACAAGCAGTCATACAATAACACTCAACAGTCCCGTTTTCGCCCATCTATGGATTTTTATCCGCATTTAACCATGTGTATGTGCCAACAAACCATTGTACACATTTGCTGATATTTGTCATATATCTGTGACTTCAATCATGCATTGTAGATTGTTGTTACACATTTGTGACTGTGGTTATAGTTTCAGATTCTTGTTACGTATTTTTGGATTGAAGTATTTGCCACAATAAAGACCACATGTATAAAATGCAAAATTTTGAAAGGAATTGTCGCTTACGGCCATACTACCCTGAGAACGCCCGATCTCGTCCGATCTCGGAAGCTAAGCAGGGTCGGGCCTGGTTAGTACTTGGATGGGAGACCGCCGGGGAATACCAGGTGCGGTAAGCTTTTGCACCGCAAAAATAAAAAAAACTTTTGACAAATGTAAGCAAGTATGCGAGCTGCTTTTTTATAAATTTCCACATATTCGCCTGGCAGGCTGAGAGCACAAAATGCCAACATTCCATCTACGGAGCCACATGTTGAATTATATGCTCTCATGGTATTCTTTAGTTTAAGTAATGATATATTGAATTATATGTCATTATGTAAATTTGGGTATGTGTGTATTTTGTTGAATGTCACATATATTTTCGTTACTGTCGTAAATCTCGCGTGGTTTACGTGATGACGTTTTACGTTTGTTAAAAATGCCTTTTATGGATGTTGGCTGTGGGAAGACATGTTGTGTCGAGTGACTGAAAAATAAACAGCAAGATGGAAACATCCTAAACTTGTCGTGGTGTTGTGTTGGTGCGGTGAGCCGAAAGGAAATATGGAATACGAAGCTGCAAACGCAACAGGTTATGGGCCCAGGCGCGGCACAGGAGGAGGAAGATGGCAACGGTTAGTTTTCGACGGGAATGAAAACAACTACGAACTTTGGGAGGTAAAGTTCCTCGGCCATTTGAGGTTACTCGGATTGAAAGACACTATACTGTCTACCGCCGCACCCGATCCACAAAAGAATGAAGAATGCTACGCGGAGCTAATTCAGTTTCTCGACGACACAAGCCTGTCATTGGTGATGAGAGAAGCGGCAGACGACGGCAAAAAGGTGTTAGAAATACTACGCGGCCATTACGCGAGTCAGGGTAAGCCCAGAATTATTGCCCTGTATACGGAATTAACTTCCTTAAAGAAAGAAACTGAGGAAACTATAACCGACTATGTCATTCGTGCTGAGAAGGCAGTAACCTCCTTGAGAAATGCAAAGGAGATAATAAGTGATGGACTGATAATAGCTATGATTCTGAAGGGCCTCCCAGAAACATACAAGCCTTTCTGCGTCCACACTACACAAAGCAGCGATGACTTAACGTTTGCACAGTTTAAAAGTCGGCTACGAAGCTACGAGGAGACGGAAAAGTTTGACTCTAACACAAAGACAGACAATGTAATGAAAGTAGACATATCATCGGTCGTCTGCTACGGATGTGGAAACCGTGGACATCTTGTGAGAGATTGCCGCCAAAGAGGGGTGACGAAGTGGTGCAACTACCACAGGAGTGCTACACACAGTGATGAGACATGCAGGAGAAAAACCAAGATGAAAGATGAAGCAAAACAAACGTCAGAAAGACAACAGGATCATGAGGAGGAAGAGACATTTGTGTTCAAGGTCAACCACAAATATCTCTCATACAATGCTAAAAGGAATGCATTAATGGTGGACTGTGGAGCAACATCACATGTTGTAAATGAGGAACACAAATTCACAACGTTTGATGAGACTTTCAACCCAGCAAGACATTATATGGAACTAGCAGACGGAACCAGGAAAAACAATGTTGCATTGAAAAGAGGAGATGCCAAGGTCTTCCTCCAGGACGCGAAAGGAAGATGTGTCGGTGTCACGTTGAAGAAAGCCTTGTATATACCAACGTACCCTCAAAGCATCATGTCAGTGAAAGCAGCTACGTCGGATGGAGCCATAGTAACATTCAAGGAAGGACAAAATGAACTCATAACCAAAGATGGAACAGTTTTCGACGTCGAGGAACATGAAAGACTGTACTTCGTGAGAACGGTAAATCACAACGAACAAAACTATGATGAGTCATTTACTGACATGAAGTCAAAGGACAATGCGAATCTGACTTGTGATGTCAAAACATGGCATGAAATTTTGGGACACTGTAATATGGATGATGTGTTAAAATAGCCAAATGTGGTAAAGGGCATGACAATTACAGGTAACTCTAAAGTAGAATGCAATGTGTGCACAGAGGGAAAATTCATCAATAGTAGAAATAGGACATTGAATGCAAAAGCTAATGCACCTCTTGAGATGGTGCACACTGACTTGGCAGGCCCCATTGAACCAACTAGTCAGGATGGTTACAAGTATGCAGTTTCATTCATAGACGATTTTTCAGGGGCCGTGTCTGTTTATTTTCTCAAAAGCAAAAGTGACACACTATTAGCAACAGAAAAATTCCTTGCTGACAGTACCCCATACGGCAGTGTCAATTGCATTAGATCGGATAATGGTACAGAATACACCAACAATGCCTTTCAGTCGCTCTTGAGGGATAAAGGCATTAGACATGAAACTTCATCCCCATACTCTCCACACCAAAATGGTACAGCCGAAAGACAATGGAGAACACTCTTTGAAATGGGACGGTGCCTGTTATTAGAAAAGGGGTTACCAAAAGTGCTGTGGCCTTATGCTGTCCAAAATGCTGCTCATATCCGTAACAGATGTTACAATGACAGGGTTAAAAACACTCCATATTTCATGATGACAGGAAGAAAACCAGATCTTTCCAAACTGTGGGTGTTTGGATAAGAATGTTATGTATACAAGCACAATCACAATAAATTAGATGCAAGAGGTGAAAAGGGGATTTTTGTGGGGTACAGTAAAAACAGCCCTGCATATCTGGTGTATAACCCACAAACTGAAAAAGTATCGAAACACAGACTGGTAAAATTCATCAAAAATAAGTGCATGGAAAGAGAGACACAAACAGATGAATTGGATTCAGAAATCATGGGAAGCAGGAGTACATTTTCTAACACTGAGGGTTTTGAAGATAAACCACACGATGAAGTTGGCAGTGAAAGTCATGACTTTAATGAGAACGAGGGCATGATAAATACAGATGTGTCACAGTATGATGAGGCGTCAGAAACACGAGGTGACAAAACGAAAAATGCAAGTCCTGATTACGGTATAAACCACCGTTATCCAAAAAGAGAAAAGAATCCTCCAAAATACTTAAATGATTATCTGACAGACCTCAATGACAACGATATTGCTAACACAAATGTTGATCATTGTTACAGGGCCATATGTGACGTTCCACAAACGTATAGTGAAGCCCGGATGTCGGTCGAGGCACCCGGATGGATACAAGCAATGAAGGAAGAAATTCAGTCACTCCAAGAAAATGAAACATTTGAACTGGTTTCTTAACCCGAAAGCAGGAACTTAATAGGGGGAAAATGGGTATATGCCTTGAAAGAAAATTCAGAAAGAGGAAAAGTATATAAAGCTAGATACGTTGCTAAGGGCTACAGTCAAACAGAAGGCATTGACTACCATGAGACGTTTGCTCCAACAGCTAACATCACATCTGTACGGGCTTTGATGCAGATAGCAGTCCAAAACAATCTCATCGTCCACCAAATGGATGTAAAAACAGCTTATTTGCATGCGCCGATAGATGAAGAAATCTTCTTAGAGCAGCCTGAGGGTTTTGAAAAGACATCAGAAAAAGGCGAGAAGTTGGTATATAGGCTAAAGAAATCCCTCTATGGCCTTAAACAATCTGGAAGGAACTGGTACAAGCTTCTAAATGATCACCTAGAGCAAGGAAATTTTGTGAGAAATCTATCTGATCACTGCGTATACAGGAAACAGATAGAAAATGAGGTGATCATTATTATCATTTGGGTAGATGATCTAATAGTGGCAGCAAGCAACAGTGATCTACTTAATAAATTCAAAGACACCATGAAATCCAGGTTCAATATGAAAGATTTGGGCAAAATATCGTACTTCTTGGGCATTCAGTTTGAACAAAAGGGTGAAGAAATCAAAATGAGTCAGAAAAGGTATATCGTCAAAGTGCTTGAAAGATTTGGAATGTCAGACTGTAAACCCAGATACACACCAAGTGAACCAATACTGGGGGTGAATGAAGAAAGTAATAAAAATGAGATGGCCAACCCTAAAGAGTACCGTGAGATTGTAGGTAGCCTGATTTATGCCATGACGTGTACAAGACCAGATATCAGCTGGATAGTGAGCAAATTGTCACAAACTGTCATGATCCTTGTTTTGTCATGCCACGTGTCTTTTGTTTTGTTTTCCCAGCTGACCTGTGGGCGTGGCCCCCGGCATTCTTGTCATGCCATGTGCTCACGGCCGGAGAGTCACGCCCACCGGCAGCTCAGCTGTGCCTTGTCAAGCCTTGATTACCCGGTCTATTTATGCCTCCGACGCTGACTCCTCAGCGTCGGATTATTCCTTCTCAATGCTCACGACCACGTTCCACGTCTGTGTAGTTCGCTCATTGTATTCTTGATCTGTTAGTGTTATGACCTTCGCCTCGTTCCTCGATTACGCTCTCTGCCTGTCGCTTGTCGGATTCCTTTACTCGATCTCTTTTTGTTACTTTCATCTTACCTTGCATGTGCAAGCGCTTTTTGTTCTCGTTACTGTTATGTCCCTGGAGTGGCTTTTCCCTCCAGCGCTTTCTGTTAATTCTTGTCGGCTTCGCCTCCGTAGTTTGCTTAATTTGATTCTGACAATAAACCTATTGTCAACTACCTTGTCTCCCGTGTCCGCGTTTAAGGAGTTCCATCCTCGCTGCTTTTCCGGCCACGGCTGGAAAAGCAGCCAGACCTTACACAAACACTTGCAAACCCAAAAGCATGCAATTTAGTGACTGCTAAACATGTTTTGAGATATCTAAAAGGTACCATGGATTACGAATTAATATACAAGAAAAATGATGAAGATTTAAACCTGATGGCGTTCAGTGACTCTGATTGGGCATCATCTGTAGAAGACAGACGTAGCACTACGGGCTACTGCTTCAGCATGACAAAACAAGGCCCTGCAATCTCATGGAAGTCGAAGAAGCAGCCTATAGTGGCTCTTTCAACTTGTGAAGCTGAATACATTGCTTTGGCAACCACTACACAAGAAAGCATGTATTTAATTCAGTTGTTAAATGGTATGGATCATACAACATACAGTTGCACCAGGATTTATGGAGACAATCAAGGGGCCATTGCTTTGACCAAAAACCCAGTGAATAGACAGAGATCTAAACACATTGATGTTAGGTTTCACTTCATCCGTGAAGCACTTCAAAATGGAAAAATAGACATTGCATACTGTCCGTCAGAAAACATGATTGCAGACATATTAACAAAAGCAGCATCTAGGATTAGGATTGAAAATTTTAAAACTTGGTTCTTTGGAAATTAAAGGTCATTGTTTTGAGCTGATGAGAGCAAGGGAGGGTGTTGAATTATATTCTCTCATGGTATTCTTTAGTTTAAGTAATGATATATTTAATTATATGTCATTATGTAAATTTGGGTATGTGTGTATTTTGTTGAATGTCACATATATTTTCGTGACTGTCGTAAATCTCGCGTGGTTTACGTGATGACGTTTTACGTTTGTTAAAAATGACTTTTATGGATGTTGGCTGTGGGAAGACATGTTGTGTCGAGTGACTGAAAAATAAACAGCAAGATGGAAACATCCTAAACTTGTCGTGGTGTTGTGTTGGTGCGGTGAGCCGAAAGGAAATATGGAATACGAAGCTGCAAACGCAACACCACACACAAGTCTCCTGACACGCATTTGTAAATCAGCACACGCATTTGCGAGTAGTCCGCGGCAGGACTGTAGCAAACGTCACCTGTAAGAACACAGCCAATCAAAAGGTCCCGTTTTTACAGGTCGCCCATCTACGGATTTTTGTCCGCATTTAACCATGTGTATGTGCCAACAAACCATTGTACACGTTTGCTGATATTTGTCATATATCTGTGACTTCAATCATGCATTGTAGATTGTTCTTACACATTTGTGACTGTGGTTATAGTTTCAGATTCTTGTTACGTATTTTTGGATTGAAGTATTTGCCACAATAAAGACCACATGTATAAAATGCAAAATTTTGAAAGGAATTGTCGCTTACGGCCATACTACCCTGAGAACGCCCGATCTCGGAAGCTAAGCAGGGTCGGGCCTGGTTAGTACTTGGATGGGAGACCGCCTGGGAATACCAGGTGCTGTAAGCTTTTGCACCGCAAAAAAAAATAAATAAAAAAAACTTTGACAAATGTAAGCAAGTATGCGAGCTGCTTTTTCATAAATTTCCACATATTCGCCTGACAGGCTGAGAGCACAAAATGCTAACATTCAGCGTCCCCTGCCTTTGGGTGTTGCTACAGTCTCGCCGTGGACGACTCGCAAATGCGTGTGGCAATTTGCAAATGCGGGTCTGGAGACTTGAGTGTGGCTCCGGAGCTCCACATTAAGACCAAAAGGGGACTCTCGTAGTCTACAGGTGGAGCAGACAGATGACCCGATGCAGTCCGGTTGGGTTGGTGCAGTGAGTGTTTACTAAATAAAAAGTTAATGAATCAATTTTAAAAAATGGTGTTTACTGAATGCAATAAAGGGAAGTTTAGTTAATGTGGCAATTAGCAGGTTAGAGAAGCTTCATTCATTTTTTTTAGCTTCACTGGTTATATCATTTGTTTTTATTTTATTAGTTCCACTCTATTCTTCCATTTATTCCAATTTAATTTAAATAATGTCAAATAAATGGCACATGACCATGGGTGGATCGGAGTGAACGCCACCCCTTGTTATTGGTGTATATATTGGTGGTACGGGGCTGGTATAATATTAGTGCCCCCATGTGGTCCGAACGTGTAGCTACGGAGCCACACACAAGTCTCCTGACACGCATTTGTAAATCAGCACACGCATTTGCGAGTAGTCCGCGGCAGGACTGTAGCAAACGTCACCTGTAAGAACACAGCCAATCAAAAGGTCCCGTTTTTACAGGTCGCCCATCTCCGGATTTTTGTCCGCATTTAACCATGTGTATGTGCCAACAAACCATTGTACACATTTGCTGATATTTGTCATATATCTGTGACTTCAATCATGCATTGTAGATTGTTGTTACACATTTGTGACTGTGGTTATAGTTTCAGATTCTTGTTACGGATTTTTGGATTGATTTGCCACAATAAAGACCACATATATAAAATGCAAAAGTTTGAAAGGAATTGTCGCTTACGGCCATACTACCCTGAGAACGCCCAGGTGTGGTTGGTTGAGTGATTGCAGGTGTGCCTGATTGTCACTCTGCGTGAGTGTGCAGAGGTGACAGTCAGAGCTCTATGCTCCTGGCTTATGTCTTTTTTTGTGGCAAATCTTGGTTAATCTTTTCTGAATTTTTGGGAGTTTTTGTTTAGCTTTTTTTTTCTCCTCCCAGCCTCCGTGCTGTGGAGGGGGGTTTCTTTTGTTTCTTCTCCCCATCCCCCCCCTTCTTTCTCCCGGATCCAGGTTCAATGGACTCATTAGGACAAACCATGGAGCAGTCATTGAATCGAGTGCCTGATGGCATGCTGGCGGCGACCAAGAGACAAGGTTTGAACAGCGATGGAATGGTGAGCAATGTTGTGACTGAGAGCATAATTTTTGATAAAGACCTCACGGTATTTCTGGACATAGACAATGGTGATGAGATCACTCCTTTATGGTTAATTAGGGGAATTAAGGAAGTGTGTGGGCAGATTAAGGCCTGTCGGAGGATTTCCTCTGACAAATTTGAAATAACAGTTAGCTCTATTCAAGCGAAGAAGAAGCTACTTGATGGCTTCCGGATGGGCGCGGCGCGGATACATGGTCGGGAGATAACAACCGACGAAATGGTCGTATCCTTTCTACACCTGCCGGCATATATTGAAGACTCCGAAATATATGATAAACTTCAGTCCTGGGGCGTATCGGCGACCTCCAATGTACGGAGGAAAATGTGGCCGGGCACCGATGTAGCTGACGGGACCCGCTTTGTTAAAGTAAGATTTACTGACACTGTAAAATCTTTACCATATTCTGCTCGCTTCATCACTGCCTCAGGGCCTGAATATTTCAGGGTGATCCATGATCGACAGGTCAAAGTGTGTAGAGGTTGCCTTTCCCCGGAACATGTGTACAGGGATTGTCCGGAATTCTTGTGCCGGAATTGTGGCAAGCAGGGGCATTATGCCAGAGAATGTAATGAGACTCACCTTCGTCGTTGTGGTGTGTGCAGACAATACCCTGTCCTTTGTGTTTGTGGCGAGGATATTTCTGTGGCCGCACCGATAGAAATGGAAGACAGTCCCACTATCGCAAAGCCGGTTGTCCGCCTGCCAGAAACAAACCTTTCAAAAGCTCACCTGTTTGAGAATAGTGAGATGAGCTCTGATACAGTGCTGTGTGGGACAAGGGTGCCTGTAGTGGAGGGAGTTATAGGTCAAAATCCTAGCTCTACTCACGAACGAGGCGGGGGGGTGCGCATCGCCCTACCCCTGATCCCATGTCGACCGGGGCCGAACCTTTGAAGGGGGTGAGTGTTGGGCAGATTCCACTCTCTGCCCCTGAGAGGGGGGGGACAACTATGGAAAGTTGTATCCCTAGGCCGGGGAAGAAACAACATCCAGAAAGGATCAGCAGTATCAATTTTTCCCTGCCGACCTCCCTAAATGCCTCGTGCACCGGCGATACGGGAGAGAGCGAGATATCTGCGGTGGGGAGGAATGTTGGTCAGCCTGAAGGCTCATCATTGCCCCAAATGATGCCGCAATGCCACATGGCAGAAGCCCCCTTACCGGTCGACAAGTGTCATGACAGTTGTAAATTGTCTGATGACAAAATGGAACACAGCACAGCGGAACCCAAAAAGAGGCAATCTGAAGGCTTGAGAAAAGGAAGATCGAAGAAGTCTAAGTGATAAGCCTCTTCCCCTCCTATCTTTATAATGACTGTTCTCCTTGTGTCAGCTAATGCCTGCGGGCTGCGGAGCAACCTCAAAATTGACAACATTTTACAGAACACAAAGTGGGATGTTCTTTGTCTGCAAGAGACCTGGTGGAGCCAAGAGCATGTTGACAAGATTCGTCGCATGGTACGTGGATCTGTACATGTAGCCCTCGGCTCCCCCAGGTCTTGTGGCGTAGCAATCCTGTCTAGGACCTGTGCACTGGGCCACCCCAACCAGGTGCATGCTGATCCGGGGGGCAGATTTATAGTGGTAGACTTTAATGGCTCATTGCCTCTCCGACTCATCAACCTCCATGCACCAAACCTGGAGCTAAAAAGACGAGACTTTTTCTTACATGTGTTTTCTTTTGTCAAGAATAGAACAATCATGACTGGCGACTTCAATGTCGCCCTGAGTAAATTGGACATTAGTGTCAACAACACCTACAAAAATGATGTCAGCAGAAATTGTCTACTGAACTTGATCAACAACAACAATATGTTAGAAATCTGGAGAACCCTAAACCTCAGGGGGAGGGCTTTCTCGCGCAAACAAATAGTACTGGGCACGCTTAAACAATCGCGCATTGACTTGTGCTTAGCGTCTGCTTCCCTTGCGCAGAGACTGGACAATCCCAAGTACACATGGTCTGGACAGAGTGATCACGCGCTACTGTCGTTTGATCTATGTCTATACAAAAGCAGGCGGACCGGTGGTCTCTGGGTCTTCAATAATTCGCTTCTAGAAGATGAGAGCTTTATTTCAAAAGTAAACTATTTTCTTGATGGGATAAAGGAGGAGTCTAAGTATGTAGACAGGATCACAGACTGGTGGGAAAGTGTCAAACTACGTTTAAAAAAAATTGTCAATTAATCATTGTAGAGCTAAGTCTTGGGAGGAAAAATTAGAGGAGAACACTGTGAGAGACCAATTGCTGAAAATAACTCTATCTGCGGCGATAACACGTGGGCCTGTGGACCCGTTATTTTTCTCGCTGCAACATAAACTCGAGCTGCTTGAAGCAAAGAAGTGTAGAGGGGCAGCCCTGAGGGCCAAAGCTCAAAATGCTGTAGAGGGCGAGCGATCAACAGTGTACTTTTTGGGACTGGAAAAAAATAAACAAGGAAAAGCATATATATCTAAATTGTGGTCTCACAAATCTCACGCGATGGTCACGGACATTGATGACATTTTAGAAGAGGTCGAATTTTTCTATACTGATCTCTTCAAATTCCGACAACCGTTGACAGATCATGCCACAGAGGCCATAGCCGCCTTAAACCGTGTACTGAGTGTGGACGATAAAGACATGTGCGACAACTCAATGTCCGAATTCGAAATCACAAAGGCAATCCAAGATCTAAATAATAAAAAAAGCCCAGGTTGCGATGGTCTAACGGCTGAGTTCTTTAAGGCTTTTATGAAAAAGCTGTCACCTATCTTGCTCAATTTGTTTCATCACATGGAAAAAAAAGATCTGGTCCCTTCATCATTTTGCGAAGGTACCGTTACGTTAATACACAAGAAAGGTGCGTCTGAACAATTGAGCAACTATAGACCGATTAGTCTTTTGAACACTGACTATAAAATCTTAGCCAAAGTTTTAGCAGCTCGTCTCAAAAAAGTAATAGGTACCATCATCTCCGAAACGCAGTCATATAGCATTCCGACAAGGGATATTTCAGACACTATTTTAAGTATAAAGTATTTAACTAAACACATGGCTGCCTCGTGCGGAATTCATGTCAGCCTCGATTTCGAAAAAGCCTTTGATAGGGTGGAGCACTCTTTTTTATGGAAGGTGCTTGACAAATTTGGATTTGGGTCTTCCTTTACCAATTGGATAAAACGTCTGTATGCAAACGCAGCCAGTAAAATCAAAGTGAACGGACTACTGACAGGACCTGTTAAATTGGGAAGGTCAGTGAGACAGGGGTGCCCCCTGTCCTCACTACTCTTTAGCCTTGTTGTAGAACCACTTGCGGCCCTCCTCAAACAAAATAACAGCATAAAAGGCATTTGGACACCAAGTGGACGCGAAGTTAAGATTCTACAGTATGCGGACGATACAAACCTGTTTGTCAGAGACGTGGAGAGTCTAAGTGTAGCTCTCAACGAGCTCAACATTTTCTGCCAAGCCTCGGGTGCAAAAGTCAATTTTGATAAGTCCACCATGGCCGTTTTTGGTACCACCAGCGCTGTGCCAAAGACCTGGGGTTTTAAAGAGGCCACACTCAGCCAAAAAATCCTTGGTGTTTGGATTGGGGAGAACACTTCTCGTTGTGATGAACAGCTATGGGAAACAGTTTTACCACAAGTAAAATCCACTTTAGATATGTGGAAATTCCGGAATTTAACTCTGAAAGGGAAAATATTGGTCATCAATAACCTGTGTATTTCAAAATTAATTCACTCACTGACTGTCACTCACATGTCCGCGAATGTTTTAAATAGATTAAATTTAACTTTTAATTATTTCATGTGGAAGAGGGAAAGAGGTTTCATTGGGCACTATACCTTGATCGGTGATGTCCAAGCAGGTGGCTTAAATTTGACAGACATTGGCACAAAAAAGGCTGCACTACGCTTGAAGCTGCTCAGAAAGTTTTTAAATCCTGCCTTCTCAGCTCCCTGGAAGGATTTTCTTCTGCCAATTTTAGAGGGTCTAGGCTGCTACGGCGTCTTCAATCTCTGCCAGATGTTGCCTCGCACGATGTTCCCCCCTCTGGACCCCTTCGAAAAAGAAATCTTAGAGGCGTGGTGGGCATTGCGGCCATGGGTTAGGACAGAGCCAATGTCACTCCATCAACTGCAGAACATTCCACTTAGGTTCAATCCCGATCTCCTGGGCGGTGAGCCAGGGAGTGGGGAAAGGATGTTAAGTGGGGTTTTAGATAGTGCACACATCAGAACAATGGGTGATTTATTAGACCAGAAAGGGAATTTTAACATTGAACGCATTCGCACCTTGTTTCGCTTCCACAAAGTTCCCTTTCGAAGGGCCACTGTGTTGCGCTCAGTGGGAAAAATCAGAGACTCCGTGCATTGCCACTGGGGGCACCTTCTGGGGCGGATGTCACAGAGTGAAGACACCACCACGAAGTCAGATTTAAATTATGTGCTGACCTTTGGGGCTCGACCGACTAGACTGGCAGAGTGCACAACAAAACTACTCTATCATGTGTTGCTAACCAAAATACTGAAAAAGCCAACAGCAGAAAACGCGTGGCGTCAGGCATACCCCACCCTGGCTCCCTCGTCCATCTGGGCTGACATGTTTAACTGGTGTACTCCACCCAAGGTAAGTAACACTGATTTTAAAATAAGACACAGGATAATCTTTCCATGTACAACGCTGCATGCTTTTCTACCAAGTGCCTATGACAGGACATGTCCAGTGTGCGGAGAGGAACCGGAGGATTTTCACCATCTCATTCTCCAATGCCGAGTCGTGCGACATTTCAGATCCAGACTAGAAGATCTCATTGCCAGGAGGCTGGGGGTGAAACTCCCCTCGCCGGTAGTCGGTGGTGGCGGTGACCAGAATTCCTGGCTTCTCCTGTTCGGTATCATCCCTTCACCATGGAAAGGCCTAAATGTCAAAGCCCTCAAGCTGCTCTTGGCCATAGCACGTCATTCCATCGTCATCACAAGAAACATCCACCTGCATGAAAAAAGGAAAGGCGATCACTGGTCCATCTTCAAATCGTTGGTCATCTCCCATCTCACCCATCTTCAGGAACATCGACCCCAACGTTTTCAAGACGACTTGGCAGTAAACAACGGACTAGTAACTTTCTCTGCTGACAACAGTCTGGACTTTCATTTTTAAAATGCATCCTTGGTTACGACTGTCTATCGTTGGACATCCCTACTGATGTTTGTTCACGAATGTTTGGATCTTGAGTCAAACCTCTATTTGTACAGATGTTTTTATTACAATAATAAAAAAAAAAAAAAAAAAAAAAAAAAAGAACGCCCGATCTCGTCCGATCTCGGAAGCTAAGCAGGGTCGGGCCTGGTTAGTACTTGGATGGGAGACCGCCTGGGAATACCAGGTGCTGTAAGCTTTTGCACCGCAAAAATAAAAAAAACTTTTGACAAATGTAAGCAAGTATGCGAGCTGCTTTTTTATAAATTCCCACATATTCGCCTGACAGGCTGAGAGCACAAAATGCCAACATTCAGCGTCCCCTGCCTTTGGGTGTTGCTACAGTCTCGCCGTGGACGACTCGCAAATGCGTGTGGCAATTTGCAAATGCGTGTCTGGAGACTTGAGTGTGGCTCCGGAGCTCCACATTAAGACCAAAAGGGGACTCTCGTAGTCTACAGGTGTAGCAGACAGATGACCCGATGCAGTCCGGTTGGGTTGGTGCAGTGAGTGTTTACTAAATAAAAAGTTAATGAATCAATTTTAAAAAATGGTGTTTACTGAATGCAATAAAGGGAAGTATAGTTAATGTGGCAATTAGCAGGTGTGGAGAAGCTTCATTCATTTTTTTTAGCTTCACTGGTTATATCATTGGTTCTTATTTTATTAGTTCCACTTTATTCTTCCATTTATTCCAATTTAATTTAAATAATGTCAAATAAATGGTACATGACCATGGGTGGATAGCAGTGAACGCCCCCCCAAGTTATTGGTGTATATATTGGTGGTACGGGGCTGGTATAATATTAGTGCCCCCATGTGGTCCGAATGTGTAGCTACGGAGCCACACACAAGTCTCCTGACACGCATTTGCAAATCAGCACACGCATTTGCGAGTCGTCCGCGGCAGGACTGTAGCAAACGTCACCTGTAAGAAAAGGTCCCGTTTTTACAGGTCGCCCATCTACGGATTTTTGTCCGCATTTAACCATGTGTATGTGCCAACAAATCATTGTACACATTTGCTGATATTTGTCATATATCTGTGACTTCAATCATGCATTGTAGATTGTTGTGACACATTTGTGACTGTGGTTATAGTTTCAGATTCTTGTTACGTATTTTTGGATTGAAGTATTTGCCACAATAAAGACAACATGTATAAAATGCAAAATTTTGAAAGGAATTCTCGCTTACGGCCATACTACCCTGAGAACGCCCGATCTCGTCCGATCTCGGAAGCTAAGCAGGGTCGGGCCTGGTTAGTACTTGGATGGGAGACCGCCTGGGAATACCAGGTGCTGTAAGCTTTTGCACCGCAAAAAATAAATAAATAAAAAAAACTTTGACAAATCTAAGCAAGTATGCGAGCTGCTTTTTTATAAATTTCCACATATTCGCCTGACAGGCTGAGAGCACAAATTGCCAACATTCAGCGTCCCCTGCCTTTGGGTGTTGCTACAGTCTCGCCGTGGACGACTCGCAAATGCGTGTGGCAATTTGCAAATGCGTGTCTGGAGACTTGACTGTGGCTCCGGAGCCACACATTAAGACCAAAAGGGTACCCTTGGAGTCTACAGGTGTAGCAGACATATGACCCGATGCAGTCCGGTTGGGTTGGTGCAGTGAGTGTTTACTAAATAAAAAGTTAATGAATCAATTTTAAAAAATGGCGTTTACTGAATGCAATAAAGGGAAGTATAGTTAATGTGGCAATTAGCAGTTGTGGAGAAGCTTCATTCATTTTTTTTAGCTTCACTGGTTATATCATTGGTTCTTATTTTATTAGTTCCACTTTATTCTTCCATTTATTCCAATTTAATTTAAATAATGTCAAATAAATGGTACATGACCATGGGTGGATAGCAGTGAACGCCCCCCCAAGTTATTGGTGTATATATTGGTGGTACGGGGCTGGTATAATATTAGTGCCCCCATGTGGTCCGAATGTGTAGCTACGGAGCCACACACAAGTCTCCTGACACGCATTTGCAAATCAGCACACGCATTTGCGAGTCGTCCGCGGCAGGACTGTAGCAAACGTCACCTGTAAGAAAAGGTCCCGTTTTTACAGGTCGCCCATCTACGGATTTTTGTCCGCATTTAACCATGTGTATGTGCCAACAAGTCATTGTACACATTTGCTGATATTTGTCATATATCTGTGACTTCAATCATGCATTGTAGATTGTTGTGACACATTTGTGACTGTGGTTATAGTTTCAGATTCTTGTTACGTATTTTTGGATTGAAGTATTTGCCACAATAAAGACAACATGTATAAAATGCAAAATTTTGAAAGGAATTCTCGCTTACGGCCATACTACCCTGAGAACGCCCGATCTCGTCCGATCTCGGAAGCTAAGCAGGGTCGGGCCTGGTTAGTACTTGGATGGGAGACCGCCTGGGAATACCAGGTGCTGTAAGCTTTTGCACCGCAAAAATAAAAAAAACTTTTGACAAATGTAAGCAAGTATGCGAGCTGCTTTTTTATAAATTTCCACATATTCGCCTGAGAGGCTGAGAGCACAAAATGCCAACATTCAGCGTCCCCTGCCTTTGGGTGTTGCTACAGTCTCGCCGTGGACGACTCGCAAATGCGTGTGGCAATTTGCAAATGCGTGTCTGGAGACTTGAGTGTGGCTCCGGAGCTCCACATTAAGACCAAAAGGGGACTCTCGTAGTCTACAGGTGTAGCAGACAGATGACCCGATGCAGTCCGGTTGGGTTGGTGCAGTGAGTGTTTACTAAATAAAAAGTTAATGAATCAATTTAAAAAAATGGTGTTTACTGAATGCAATAAAGGGAAGTATAGTTAATGTGGCAATTAGCAGGTGTGGAGAAGCTTCATTCATTTTTTTTAGCTTCACTGGTTATATCATTGGTTCTTATTTTATTAGTTCCACTTTATTCTTCCATTTATTCCAATTTAATTTAAATAATGTCAAATAAATGGTACATGACCATGGGTGGATAGCAGTGAACGCCCCCCCAAGTTATTGGTGTATATATTGGTGGTACGGGGCTGGTATAATATTAGTGCCCCCATGTGGTCCGAATGTGTAGCTACGGAGCCACACACAAGTCTCCTGACACGCATTTGCAAATCAGCACACGCATTTGCGAGTCGTCCGCGGCAGGACTGTAGCAAACGTCACCTGTAAGAAAAGGTCCCGTTTTTACAAGTCGCCCATCTACGGATTTTTGTCCGCATTTAACCATGTGTATGTGCCAACAAATCATTGTACACATTTGCTGATATTTGTCATATATCTGTGACTTCAATCATGCATTGTAGATTGTTGTGACACATTTGTGACTGTGGTTATAGTTTCAGATTCTTGTTACGTGTTTTTGGATTGAAGTATTTGCCACAATAAAGACAACATGTATAAAATGCAAAATTTTGAAAGGAATTCTCGCTTACGGCCATACTACCCTGAGAACGCCCAGGTGTGGTTGGTTGAGTGATTGCAGGTGTGCCTGATTGTCACTCTGCGTGAGTGTGCAGAGGTGACAGTCAGAGCTCTATGCTCCTGGCTTATGTCTTTTTTTGTGGCAAATCTTGGTTAATCTTTTCTGAATTTTTGGGAGTTTTTGTTTAGCTTTTTTTTCTCCTCCCAGCCTCCGTGCTGTGGAGGGGGGTTTCTTTTGTTTCTTCTCCCCATCCCCCCCCCTTCTTTCTCCCGGATCCAGGTTCAATGGACTCATTAGGACAAACCATGGAGCAGTCATTGAATCGAGTGCCTGATGGCATGCTGGCGGCGACCAAGAGACAAGGTTTGAACAGCGATGAAATGGTGAGCAATGTTGTGACTGAGAGCATAATTTTTGATAAAGACCTCACGGTATTTCTGGACATAGACAATGGTGATGAGATCACTCCTTTATGGTTAATTAGGGGAATTAAGGAAGTGTGTGGGCAGATTAAGGCCTGTCGGAGGATTTCCTCTGACAAATTTGAAATAACAGTTAGCTCTATTCAAGCGAAGAAGAAGCTACTTGATGGCTTCCGGATGGGCGCGGCGCGGATACATGGTCGGGAGATAACAACCGACGAAATGGTCGTATCCTTTCTACACCTGCCGGCATTTATTGAAGACTCCGAAATATATGATAAACTTCAGTCCTGGGGCGTATCGGCGACCTCCAATGTACGGAGGAAAATGTGGCCGGGCACCGATGTAGCTGACGGGACCCGCTTTGTTAAAGTAAGATTTACTGACACTGTAAAATCTTTACCATATTCTGCTCGCTTCATCACTGCCTCAGGGCCTGAATATTTCAGGGTGATCCATGATCGACAGGTCAAAGTGTGTAGAGGTTGCCTGTCCCCGGAACATGTGTACAGGGATTGTCCGGAATTCTTGTGCCGGAAATGTGGCAAGCAGGGGCATTATGCCAGAGAATGTAATGAGACTCACCTTCGTCGTTGTGGTGTGTGCAGACAATACCCTGTCCTTTGTGTTTGTGGCGAGGATATTTCTGTGGCCGCACCGATAGAAATGGAAGACAGTCCCACTATCGCAAAGCCGGTTGTCCGCCTGCCAGAAACAAACCTTTCAAAAGCTCACCTGTTTGAGAATAGTGAGATGAGCTCTGATACAGTGCTGTGTGGGACAAGGGTGCCTGTAGTGGAGGGAGTTATAGGTCAAAATCCTAGCTCTACTCACGAACGAGGCGGGGGGGGGTGCGCATCGCCCTACCCCTGATCCCATGTCGACCGGGGCCGAACCTTTGAAGGGGGTGAGTGTTGGGCAGATTCCACTCTCTGCCCCTGAGAGGGGGGGGACAACTATGGAAAGTTGTATCCCTAGGCCGGGGAAGAAACAACATCCAGAAAGGATCAGCAGTATCAATTTTTCCCTGCCGACCTCCCTAAATGCCTCGTGCACCGGCGATACGGGAGAGAGCGAGATATCTGCGGTGGGGAGGAATGTTGGTCAGCCTGAAGGCTCATCATTGCCCCAAATAATGCCGCAATGCCACATGGCAGAAGCCCCCTTACCGGTCGACAAGTGTCATGACGATTGTAAATTGTCTGATGACAAAATGGAACACAGCACAGCGGAACCCAAAAAGAGGCAATCTGAAGGCTTGAGAAAAGGAAGATCGAAGAAGTCTAAGTGATAAGCCTCTTCCCCTCCTATCTTTATAATGACTGTTCTCCTTGTGTCAGCTAATGCCTGCGGGCTGCGGAGCAACCTCAAAATTGACAACATTTTACATAACACAAAGTGGGATGTTCTTTGTCTGCAAGAGACCTGGTGGAGCCAAGAGCATGTTGACAAGATTCGTCGCATGGTACGTGGCTCTGTACATGTAGCCCTCGGCTCCCCCAGGTCTTGTGGCGTAGCAATCCTGTCTAGGACCTGTGCACTGAGCCACCCCAACCTGGTGCATGCTGATCCGGGGGGCAGATTTATAGTGGTAGACTTTAATGGCTCATTGCCTCTCCGACTCATCAACCTCCATGCACCAAACCTGGAGCTAAAAAGACGAGACTTTTTCTTACATGTGTTTTCTTTTGTCAACAATAGAACAATCATGACTGGCGACTTCAATGTCGCCCGGAGTAAATTGGACATTAGTGTCAACAACACCTACAAAAATGATGTCAGCAGAAATTGTCTACTGAACTTGATCAACAACAACAATATGTTAGAAATCTGGAGAACCCTAAACCTCAGGGGGAGGGCTTTCTCGCGCAAACAAATAGTACTGGGCACGCTTAAACAATCGCGCATTGACTTGTGCTTAGCGTCTGCTTCCCTTGCGCAGAGACTGGACAATCCCAAGTACACATGGTCTGGACAGAGTGATCACGCGCTACTGTCGTTTGATCTATGTCTATACAAAAGCAGGCGGACCGGTGGTCTCTGGGTCTTCAATAATTCGCTTCTAGAAGATGAGAGCTTTATTTCAAAAGTAAACTATTTTCTTGATGGGATAAAGGAGGAGTCTAAGTATGTAGACAGGATCACAGACTGGTGGGAAAGTGTCAAACTACGTTTAAAAAAATTGTCAATTAATCATTGTAGAGCTAAGTCTTGGGTGGAAAAATTAGAGGAGAACACTGTGAGAGACCAATTGCTGAAAATAACTCTATCTGCGGCGATAACACGTGGGCCTGTGGACCCGTTATTTTTCTCGCTGCAACATAAACTCGAGCTGCTTGAAGCAAAGAAGTGTAGAGGGGCAGCCCTGAGGGCCAAAGCTCAAAATGCTGTAGAGGGCGAGCGATCAACAGCGTACTTTTTGGGACTGGAAAAAAATAAACAAGGAAAAGCATATATATCTAAATTGTGGTCTCACAAATCTCACGCGATGGTCACGGACATTGATGACATTTTAGAAGAGGTCGAATTTTTCTATACTGATCTCTTCAAATTCCGACAACCGCTGACAGATCATGCCACCGAGGCCATAGCCGCCTTAAACCGTGTACTGAGTGTGGACGATAAAGACATGTGCGACAACTCAATGTCCGAATTCGAAATCACAAAGGCAATCCAAGATCTAAATAATAAAAAAAGCCCAGGTTGCGATGGTCTAACGGCTGAGTTCTTTAAGGCTTTTATGAAAAAGCTGTCACCTATCTTGCTCAATTTGTTTCATCACATGGAAAAAAAAGATCTGGTCCCTTCATCATTTTGCGAAGGTACCGTTACGTTAATACACAAGAAAGGTGCGTCTGAACAATTGAGCAACTATAGACCGATTAGTCTTTTGAACACTGACTATAAAATCTTAGCCAAAGTTTTAGCAGCTCGTCTCAAAAAAGTAATAGGTACCATCATCTCCGAAACGCAGTCATATAGCATTCCGACAAGGGATATTTCAGACACTATTTTAAGTATAAAGTATTTAACTAAACACATGGCTGCCTCGTGCGGAATTCATGTCAGCCTCGATTTCGAAAAAGCCTTTGATAGGGTGGAGCACTCTTTTTTATGGAAGGTGCTTGACAAATTTGGATTTGGGTCTTCCTTTACCAATTGGATAAAACGTCTGTATGCAAACGCAGCCAGTAAAATCAAAGTGAACGGACTACTGACAGGACCTGTTAAATTGGGAAGGTCAGTGAGACAGGGGTGCCCCCTGTCCTCACTACTCTTTAGCCTTGTTGTAGAACCACTTGCGGCCCTCCTCAAACAAAATAACAGCATAAAAGGCATTTGGACACCAAGTGGACGCGAAGTTAAGATTCTACAGTATGCGGACGATTACAAACCTGTTTGTCAGAGACGTGGAGAGTCTAAGTGGAGCTCTCAACGAGCTCAACATTTTCTGCCAAGCCTCGGGTGCAAAAGTCAATTTTGATAAGTCCACCATGGCCGTTTTTGGTACCACCAGCGCTGTGCCAAAGACCTGGGGTTTTAAAGAGGCCACACTCAGCCAAAAAATCCTTGGTGTTTGGATTGGGGAGAACACTTCTCGTTGTGATGAACAGCAATGGGAAACAGTTTTACCACAAGTAAAATCCACTTTAGATATGTGGAAATTCAGGAATTTAACTCTGAAAGGGAAAATATTGGTCATCAATAACCTGTGTATTTCAAAATTAATTCACTCACTGACTGTCACTCATATGTCCGCAAATGTTTTAAATAGATTAAATTGAACTTTTAATTATTTCATGTGGAAGAGGGAAAGAGGTTTCATTGGGCACTATACCTTGATCGGTGATGTCCAAGCAGGTGGCTTAAATTTGACAGACATTGGCACAAAAAAGGCTGCACTACGCTTGAAGCTGCTCAGAAAGTTTTTAAATCCTGCCTTCTCAGCTCCCTGGAAGGATTTTCTTCTGCCAATTTTAGAGGGTCTAGGCTGCTACGGCGTCTTCAATCTCTGCCAGATGTTGCCTCGCACGATGTTCCCCCCTCTGGACCCCTTCGAAAAAGAAATCTTAGAGGCGTGGTGGGCATTGCGGCCATGGGTTAGGACAGAGCCAATGTCACTCCATCAACTGCAGAACATTCCACTTAGGTTCAATCCCGATCTCCTGGGCGGTGAGCCAGGGAGTGGGGAAAGGATGTTAAGTGGGGTTTTAGATAGTGCACACATCAGAACAATGGGTGATTTATTAGACCAGAAAGGGAATTTTAACATTGAACGCATTCGCACCTTGTTTCGCTTCCACAAAGTTCCCTTTCGAAGGGCCACTGTGTTGCGCTCAGTGGGAAAAATCAGAGACTCCGTGCATTGCCACTGGGGGCACCTTCTGGGGCGGATGTCACAGAGTGAAGACACCACCACGAAGTCAGATTTAAATTATGTGCTGACCTTTGGGGCTCGACCGACTAGACTGGCAGAGTGCACAACAAAACTACTCTATCATGTGTTGCTAACCAAAATACTGAAAAAGCCAACAGCAGAAAACGCGTGGCGTCAGGCATACCCCACCCTGGCTCCCTCGTCCATCTGGGCTGACATGTTTAACTGGTGTACTCCACCCAAGGTAAGTAACACTGATTTTAAAATAAGACACAGGATAATCTTTCCATGTACAACGCTGCATGCTTTTCTACCAAGTGCCTATGACAGGACATGTCCAGTGTGCGGAGAGGAACCGGAGGATTTTCACCATCTCATTCTCCAATGCCGAGTCGTGCGACATTTCAGATCCAGACTAGAAGATCTCATTGCCAGGAGGCTGGGGGTGAAACTCCCCTCGCCGGTAGTCGGTGGTGGCGGTGACCAGAATTCCTGGCTTCTCCTGTTCGGTATCATCCCTTCACCATGGAAAGGCCTAAATGTCAAAGCCCTCAAGCTGCTCTTGGCCATAGCACGTCATTCCATCGTCATCACAAGAAACATCCACCTGCATGAAAAAAGGAAAGGCGATCACTGGTCCATCTTCAAATCGTTGGTCATCTCCCATCTCACCCATCTTCAGGAACATCGACCCCAACGTTTTCAAGACGACTTGGCAGTAAACAACGGACTAGTAACTTTCTCTGCTGACAACAGTCTGGACTTTCATTTTTAAAATGCATCCTTGGTTACGACTGTCTATCGTTGGACATCCCTACTGATGTTTGTTCACGAATGTTTGGATCTTGAGTCAAACCTCTATTTGTACAGATGTTTTTATTACAATAATAAAAAAAAAAAAAAAAAAAAAAAAAAAGAACGCCCGATCTCGTCCGATCTCGGAAGCTAAGCAGGGTCGGGCCTGGTTAGTACTTGGATGGGAGACCGCCTGGGAATACCAGGTGCTGTAAGCTTTTGCACCGCAAAAATAAAAAAAACTTTTGACAAATGTAAGCAAGTATGCGAGCTGCTTTTTTATAAATTCCCACATATTCGCCTGACAGGCTGAGAGCACAAAATGCCAACATTCAGCGTCCCCTGCCTTTGGGTGTTGCTACAGTCTCGCCGTGGACGACTCGCAAATGCGTGTGGCAATTTGCAAATGCGTGTCTGGAGACTTGAGTGTGGCTCCGGAGCTCCACATTAAGACCAAAAGGGGACTCTCGTAGTCTACAGGTGTAGCAGACAGATGACCCGATGCAGTCCGGTTGGGTTGGTGCAGTGAGTGTTTACTAAATAAAAAGTTAATGAATCAATTTTAAAAAATGGTGTTTACTGAATGCAATAAAGGGAAGTATAGTTAATGTGGCAATTAGCAGGTGTGGAGAAGCTTCATTCATTTTTTTTAGCTTCACTGGTTATATCATTGGTTCTTATTTTATTAGTTCCACTTTATTCTTCCATTTATTCCAATTTAATTTAAATAATGTCAAATAAATGGTACATGACCATGGGTGGATAGCAGTGAACGCCCCCCCAAGTTATTGGTGTATATATTGGTGGTACGGGGCTGGTATAATATTAGTGCCCCCATGTGGTCCGAATGTGTAGCTACGGAGCCACACACAAGTCTCCTGACACGCATTTGCAAATCAGCACACGCATTTGCGAGTCGTCCGCGGCAGGACTGTAGCAAACGTCACCTGTAAGAAAAGGTCCCGTTTTTACAGGTCGCCCATCTACGGATTTTTGTCCGCATTTAACCATGTGTATGTGCCAACAAATCATTGTACACATTTGCTGATATTTGTCATATATCTGTGACTTCAATCATGCATTGTAGATTGTTGTGACACATTTGTGACTGTGGTTATAGTTTCAGATTCTTGTTACGTATTTTTGGATTGAAGTATTTGCCACAATAAAGACAACATGTATAAAATGCAAAATTTTGAAAGGAATTCTCGCTTACGGCCATACTACCCTGAGAACGCCCGATCTCGTCCGATCTCGGAAGCTAAGCAGGGTCGGGCCTGGTTAGTACTTGGATGGGAGACCGCCTGGGAATACCAGGTGCTGTAAGCTTTTGCACCGCAAAAAATAAATAAATAAAAAAAACTTTGACAAATCTAAGCAAGTATGCGAGCTGCTTTTTTATAAATTTCCACATATTCGCCTGACAGGCTGAGAGCACAAATTGCCAACATTCAGCGTCCCCTGCCTTTGGGTGTTGCTACAGTCTCGCCGTGGACGACTCGCAAATGCGTGTGGCAATTTGCAAATGCGTGTCTGGAGACTTGACTGTGGCTCCGGAGCCACACATTAAGACCAAAAGGGTACCCTCGGAGTCTACAGGTGTAGCAGACATATGACCCGATGCAGTCCGGTTGGGTTGGTGCAGTGAGTGTTTACTAAATAAAAAGTTAATGAATCAATTTTAAAAAATGGCGTTTACTGAATGCAATAAAGGGAAGTATAGTTAATGTGGCAATTAGCAGTTGTGGAGAAGCTTCATTCATTTTTTTTAGCTTCACTGGTTATATCATTGGTTCTTATTTTATTAGTTCCACTTTATTCTTCCATTTATTCCAATTTAATTTAAATAATGTCAAATAAATGGTACATGACCATGGGTGGATAGCAGTGAACGCCCCCCCAAGTTATTGGTGTATATATTGGTGGTACGGGGCTGGTATAATATTAGTGCCCCCATGTGGTCCGAATGTGTAGCTACGGAGCCACACACAAGTCTCCTGACA
Source organism: Idiotropiscis lumnitzeri (assembly GCF_059441095.1). NCBI lineage: Eukaryota > Metazoa > Chordata > Actinopteri > Syngnathiformes > Syngnathidae > Idiotropiscis > Idiotropiscis lumnitzeri. Next base: position 620,386 of record NW_028283652.1, read on the forward strand.
CGCATTTGCAAATCAGCACACGCATTTGCGAGTCGTCCGCGGCAGGACTGTAGCAAACGTCACCTGTAAGAAAAGGTCCCGTTTTTACAGGTCGCCCATCTACGGATTTTTGTCCGCATTTAACCATGTGTATGTGCCAACAAGTCATTGTACACATTTGCTGATATTTGTCATATATCTGTGACTTCAATCATGCATTGTAGATTGTTGTGACACATTTGTGACTGTGGTTATAGTTTCAGATTCTTGTTACGTATTTTTGGATTGAAGTATTTGCCACAATAAAGACAACATGTATAAAATGCAAAATTTTGAAAGGAATTCTCGCTTACGGCCATACTACCCTGAGAACGCCCGATCTCGTCCGATCTCGGAAGCTAAGCAGGGTCGGGCCTGGTTAGTACTTGGATGGGAGACCGCCTGGGAATACCAGGTGCTGTAAGCTTTTGCACCGCAAAAATAAAAAAAACTTTTGACAAATGTAAGCAAGTATGCGAGCTGCTTTTTTATAAATTTCCACATATTCGCCTGAGAGGCTGAGAGCACAAAATGCCAACATTCAGCGTCCCCTGCCTTTGGGTGTTGCTACAGTCTCGCCGTGGACGACTCGCAAATGCGTGTGGCAATTTGCAAATGCGTGTCTGGAGACTTGAGTGTGGCTCCGGAGCTCCACATTAAGACCAAAAGGGGACTCTCGTAGTCTACAGGTGTAGCAGACAGATGACCCGATGCAGTCCGGTTGGGTTGGTGCAGTGAGTGTTTACTAAATAAAAAGTTAATGAATCAATTTAAAAAAATGGTGTTTACTGAATGCAATAAAGGGAAGTATAGTTAATGTGGCAATTAGCAGGTGTGGAGAAGCTTCATTCATTTTTTTTAGCTTCACTGGTTATATCATTGGTTCTTATTTTATTAGTTCCACTTTATTCTTCCATTTATTCCAATTTAATTTAAATAATGTCAAATAAATGGTACATGACCATGGGTGGATAGCAGTGAACGCCCCCCCAAGTTATTGGTGTATATATTGGTGGTACGGGGCTGGTATAATATTAGTGCCCCCATGTGGTCCGAATGTGTAGCTACGGAGCCACACACAAGTCTCCTGACACGCATTTGCAAATCAGCACACGCATTTGCGAGTCGTCCGCGGCAGGACTGTAGCAAACGTCACCTGTAAGAAAAGGTCCCGTTTTTACAGGTCGCCCATCTACGGATTTTTGTCCGCATTTAACCATGTGTATGTGCCAACAAATCATTGTACACATTTGCTGATATTTGTCATATATCTGTGACTTCAATCATGCATTGTAGATTGTTGTGACACATTTGTGACTGTGGTTATAGTTTCAGATTCTTGTTACGTATTTTTGGATTGAAGTATTTGCCACAAAAAAGACAACATGTATAAAATGCAAAATTTTGAAAGGAATTCTCGCTTACGGCCATACTACCCTGAGAACGCCCAGGTGTGGTTGGTTTAGTGATTGCAGGTGTGCCTGATTGTCACTCTGCGTGAGTGTGCAGAGGTGACAGTCAGAGCTCTATGCTCCTGGCTTATGTCTTTTTTTGTGGCAAATCTTGGTTAATCTTTTCTGAATTTTTGGGAGTTTTTGTTTAGCTTTTTTTTTCCTCCTCCCAGCCTCCGTGCTGTGGAGGGGGGTTTCTTTTGTTTCTTCTCCCCATCCCCCCCCTTCTTTCCCCCGGATCCAGGTTCAATGGACTCATTAGGACAAACCATGGAGCAGTCATTGAATCGAGTGCCTGATGGCATGCTGGCGGCGACCAAGAGACAAGGTTTGAACAGCGATGGAATGGTGAGCAATGTTGTGACTGAGAGCATAATTTTTGATAAAGACCTCACGGTATTTCTGGACATAGACAATGGTGATGAGATCACTCCTTTATGGTTAATTAGGGGAATTAAGGAAGTGTGTGGGCAGATTAAGGCCTGTCGGAGGATTTCCTCTGACAAATTTGAAATAACAGTTAGCTCTATTCAAGCGAAGAAGAAGCTACTTGATGGCTTCCGGATGGGCGCGGCGCGGATACATGGTCGGGAGATAACAACCGACGAAATGGTCGTATCCTTTCTACACCTGCCGGCATTTATTGAAGACTCCGAAATATATGATAAACTTCAGTCCTGGGGCGTATCGGCGACCTCCAATGTACGGAGGAAAATGTGGCCGGGCACCGATGTAGCTGACGGGACCCGCTTTGTTAAAGTAAGATTTACTGACACTGTAAAATCTTTACCATATTCTGCTCGCTTCATCACTGCCTCAGGGCCTGAATATTTCAGGGTGATCCATGATCGACAGGTCAAAGTGTGTAGAGGTTGCCTGTCCCCGGAACATGTGTACAGGGATTGTCCGGAATTCTTGTGCCGGAAATGTGGCAAGCAGGGGCATTATGCCAGAGAATGTAATGAGACTCACCTTCGTCGTTGTGGTGTGTGCAGACAATACCCTGTCCTTTGTGTTTGTGGCGAGGATATTTCTGTGGCCGCACCGATAGAAATGGAAGACAGTCCCACTATCGCAAAGCCGGTTGTCCGCCTGCCAGAAACAAACCTTTCAAAAGCTCACCTGTTTGAGAATAGTGAGATGAGCTCTGATACAGTGCTGTGTGGGACAAGGGTGCCTGTAGTGGAGGGAGTTATAGGTCAAAATCCTAGCTCTACTCACGAACGAGGCGGGGGGGGTGCGCATCGCCCTACCCCTGATCCCATGTCGACCGGGGCCGAACCTTTGAAGGGGGTGAGTGTTGGGCAGATTCCACTCTCTGCCCCTGAGAGGGGGGGGACAACTATGGAAAGTTGTATCCCTAGGCCGGGGAAGAAACAACATCCAGAAAGGATCAGCAGTATCAATTTTTCCCTGCCGACCTCCCTAAATGCCTCGTGCACCGGCGATACGGGAGAGAGCGAGATATCTGCGGTGGGGAGGAATGTTGGTCAGCCTGAAGGCTCATCATTGCCCCAAATAATGCCGCAATGCCACATGGCAGAAGCCCCCTTACCGGTCGACAAGTGTCATGACGATTGTAAATTGTCTGATGACAAAATGGAACACAGCACAGCGGAACCCAAAAAGAGGCAATCTGAAGGCTTGAGAAAAGGAAGATCGAAGAAGTCTAAGTGATAAGCCTCTTCCCCTCCTATCTTTATAATGACTGTTCTCCTTGTGTCAGCTAATGCCTGCGGGCTGCGGAGCAACCTCAAAATTGACAACATTTTACATAACACAAAGTGGGATGTTCTTTGTCTGCAAGAGACCTGGTGGAGCCAAGAGCATGTTGACAAGATTCGTCGCATGGTACGTGGCTCTGTACATGTAGCCCTCGGCTCCCCCAGGTCTTGTGGCGTAGCAATCCTGTCTAGGACCTGTGCACTGAGCCACCCCAACCTGGTGCATGCTGATCCGGGGGGCAGATTTATAGTGGTAGACTTTAATGGCTCATTGCCTCTCCGACTCATCAACCTCCATGCACCAAACCTGGAGCTAAAAAGACGAGACTTTTTCTTACATGTGTTTTCTTTTGTCAACAATAGAACAATCATGACTGGCGACTTCAATGTCGCCCGGAGTAAATTGGACATTAGTGTCAACAACACCTACAAAAATGATGTCAGCAGAAATTGTCTACTGAACTTGATCAACAACAACAATATGTTAGAAATCTGGAGAACCCTAAACCTCAGGGGGAGGGCTTTCTCGCGCAAACAAATAGTACTGGGCACGCTTAAACAATCGCGCATTGACTTGTGCTTAGCGTCTGCTTCCCTTGCGCAGAGACTGGACAATCCCAAGTACACATGGTCTGGACAGAGTGATCACGCGCTACTGTCGTTTGATCTATGTCTATACAAAAGCAGGCGGACCGGTGGTCTCTGGGTCTTCAATAATTCGCTTCTAGAAGATGAGAGCTTTATTTCAAAAGTAAACTATTTTCTTGATGGGATAAAGGAGGAGTCTAAGTATGTAGACAGGATCACAGACTGGTGGGAAAGTGTCAAACTACGTTTAAAAAAATTGTCAATTAATCATTGTAGAGCTAAGTCTTGGGTGGAAAAATTAGAGGAGAACACTGTGAGAGACCAATTGCTGAAAATAACTCTATCTGCGGCGATAACACGTGGGCCTGTGGACCCGTTATTTTTCTCGCTGCAACATAAACTCGAGCTGCTTGAAGCAAAGAAGTGTAGAGGGGCAGCCCTGAGGGCCAAAGCTCAAAATGCTGTAGAGGGCGAGCGATCAACAGCGTACTTTTTGGGACTGGAAAAAAATAAACAAGGAAAAGCATATATATCTAAATTGTGGTCTCACAAATCTCACGCGATGGTCACGGACATTGATGACATTTTAGAAGAGGTCGAATTTTTCTATACTGATCTCTTCAAATTCCGACAACCGCTGACAGATCATGCCACCGAGGCCATAGCCGCCTTAAACCGTGTACTGAGTGTGGACGATAAAGACATGTGCGACAACTCAATGTCCGAATTCGAAATCACAAAGGCAATCCAAGATCTAAATAATAAAAAAAGCCCAGGTTGCGATGGTCTAACGGCTGAGTTCTTTAAGGCTTTTATGAAAAAGCTGTCACCTATCTTGCTCAATTTGTTTCATCACATGGAAAAAAAAGATCTGGTCCCTTCATCATTTTGCGAAGGTACCGTTACGTTAATACACAAGAAAGGTGCGTCTGAACAATTGAGCAACTATAGACCGATTAGTCTTTTGAACACTGACTATAAAATCTTAGCCAAAGTTTTAGCAGCTCGTCTCAAAAAAGTAATAGGTACCATCATCTCCGAAACGCAGTCATATAGCATTCCGACAAGGGATATTTCAGACACTATTTTAAGTATAAAGTATTTAACTAAACACATGGCTGCCTCGTGCGGAATTCATGTCAGCCTCGATTTCGAAAAAGCCTTTGATAGGGTGGAGCACTCTTTTTTTATGGAAGGTGCTTGACAAATTTGGATTTGGGTCTTCCTTTACCAATTGGATAAAACGTCTGTATGCAAACGCAGCCAGTAAAATCAAAGTGAACGGACTACTGACAGGACCTGTTAAATTGGGAAGGTCAGTGAGACAGGGGTGCCCCCTGTCCTCACTACTCTTTAGCCTTGTTGTAGAACCACTTGCGGCCCTCCTCAAACAAAATAACAGCATAAAAGGCATTTGGACACCAAGTGGACGCGAAGTTAAGATTCTACAGTATGCGGACGATTACAAACCTGTTTGTCAGAGACGTGGAGAGTCTAAGTGGAGCTCTCAACGAGCTCAACATTTTCTGCCAAGCCTCGGGTGCAAAAGTCAATTTTGATAAGTCCACCATGGCCGTTTTTGGTACCACCAGCGCTGTGCCAAAGACCTGGGGTTTTAAAGAGGCCACACTCAGCCAAAAAATCCTTGGTGTTTGGATTGGGGAGAACACTTCTCGTTGTGATGAACAGCAATGGGAAACAGTTTTACCACAAGTAAAATCCACTTTAGATATGTGGAAATTCAGGAATTTAACTCTGAAAGGGAAAATATTGGTCATCAATAACCTGTGTATTTCAAAATTAATTCACTCACTGACTGTCACTCATATGTCCGCAAATGTTTTAAATAGATTAAATTTAACTTTTAATTATTTCATGTGGAAGAGGGAAAGAGGTTTCATTGGGCACTATACCTTGATCGGTGATGTCCAAGCAGGTGGCTTAAATTTGACAGACATTGGCACAAAAAAGGCTGCACTACGCTTGAAGCTGCTCAGAAAGTTTTTAAATCCTGCCTTCTCAGCTCCCTGGAAGGATTTTCTTCTGCCAATTTTAGAGGGTCTAGGCTGCTACGGCGTCTTCAATCTCTGCCAGATGTTGCCTCGCACGATGTTCCCCCCTCTGGACCCCTTCGAAAAAGAAATCTTAGAGGCGTGGTGGGCATTGCGGCCATGGGTTAGGACAGAGCCAATGTCACTCCATCAACTGCAGAACATTCCACTTAGGTTCAATCCCGATCTCCTGGGCGGTGAGCCAGGGAGTGGGGAAAGGATGTTAAGTGGGGTTTTAGATAGTGCACACATCAGAACAATGGGTGATTTATTAGACCAGAAAGGGAATTTTAACATTGAACGCATTCGCACCTTGTTTCGCTTCCACAAAGTTCCCTTTCGAAGGGCCACTGTGTTGCGCTCAGTGGGAAAAATCAGAGACTCCGTGCATTGCCACTGGGGGCACCTTCTGGGGCGGATGTCACAGAGTGAAGACACCACCACGAAGTCAGATTTAAATTATGTGCTGACCTTTGGGGCTCGACCGACTAGACTGGCAGAGTGCACAACAAAACTACTCTATCATGTGTTGCTAACCAAAATACTGAAAAAGCCAACAGCAGAAAACGCGTGGCGTCAGGCATACCCTACCCTGGCTCCCTCGTCCATCTGGGCTGACATGTTTAACTGGTGTACTCCACCCAAGGTAAGTAACACTGATTTTAAAATAAGACACAGGATAATCTTTCCATGTACAACGCTGCATGCTTTTCTACCAAGTGCCTATGACGGGACATGTCCAGTGTGCGGAGAGGAACCGGAGGATTTTCACCATCTCATTCTCCAATGCCGAGTCGTGCGACATTTCAGATCCAGACTAGAAGATCTCATTGCCAGGAGGCTGGGGGTGAAACTCCCCTCGCCGGTAGTCGGTGGTGGCGGTGACCAGAATTCCTGGCTTCTCCTGTTCGGTATCATCCCTTCACCATGGAAAGGCCTAAATGTCAAAGCCCTCAAGCTGCTCTTGGCCATAGCACGTCATTCCATCGTCATCACAAGAAACATCCACCTGCATGAAAAAAGGAAAGGCGATCACTGGTCCATCTTCAAATCGTTGGTCATCTCCCATCTCACCCATCTTCAGGAACATCGACCCCAACGTTTTCAAGACGACTTGGCAGTAAACAACGGACTAGTAACTTTCTCTGCTGACAACAGTCTGGACTTTCATTTTTAAAATGCATCCTTGGTTACGACTGTCTATCGTTGGACATCCCTACTGATGTTTGTTCACGAATGTTTGGATCTTGAGTCAAACCTCTATTTGTACAGATGTTTTTATTACAATAATAAAAAAAAAAATAAAAAAAAAAAAAAAGAACGCCCGATCTCGTCCGATCTCTGAAGCTAAGCAGGGTCGGGCCTGGTTAGTACTTGGATGGGAGACCGCCTGGGAATACCAGGTGCTGTAAGCTTTTGCAGCGCAAAAATAAAAAAAACTTTTGACAAATGTAAGCAAGTATGCGAGCTGCTTTTTTATAAATTCCCACATATTCGCCTGACAGGCTGAGAGCACAAAATGCCAACATTCAGCGTCCCCTGCCTTTGGGTGTTGCTACAGTCTCGCCGTGGACGACTCGCAAATGCGTGTGGCAATTTGCAAATGCGTGTCTGGAGACTTGAGTGTGGCTCCGGAGCTCCACATTAAGACCAAAAGGGGACTCTCGTAGTCTACAGGTGTAGCAGACAGATGACCCGATGCAGTCCGGTTGGGTTGGTGCAGTGAGTGTTTACTAAATAAAAAGTTAATGAATCAATTTTAAAAAATGGTGTTTACTGAATGCAATAAAGGGAAGTATAGTTAATGTGGCAATTAGCAGGTGTGGAGAAGCTTCATTCATTTTTTTTAGCTTCACTGGTTATATCATTGGTTCTTATTTTATTAGTTCCACTTTATTCTTCTATTTATTCCAATTTAATTTAAATAATGTCAAATAAATGGTACATGACCATGGGTGGATAGCAGTGAACGCCCCCCCAAGTTATTGGTGTATATATTGGTGGTACGGGGCTGGTATAATATTAGTGCCCCCATGTGGTCCGAATGTGTAGCTACGGAGCCACACACAAGTCTCCTGACACGCATTTGCAAATCAGCACACGCATTTGCAAATCAGCACACGCATTTGCGAGTCGTCCGCGGCAGGACTGTAGCAAACGTCACCTGTAAGAAAAGGTCCCGTTTTTACAGGTCGCCCATCTACGGATTTTTGTCCGCATTTAACCATGTGTATGTGCCAACAAATCATTGTACACATTTGCTGATATTTGTCATATATCTGTGACTTCAATCATGCATTGTAGATTGTTGTGACACATTTGTGACTGTGGTTATAGTTTCAGATTCTTGTTACGTATTTTTGGATTGAAGTATTTGCCACAATAAAGACAACATGTATAAAATGCAAAATTTTGAAAGGAATTCTCGCTTACGGCCATACTACCCTGAGAACGCCCGATCTCGTCCGATCTCGGAAGCTAAGCAGGGTCGGGCCTGGTTAGTACTTGGATGGGAGACCGCCTGGGAATACCAGGTGCTGTAAGCTTTTGCACCGCAAAAATAAAAAAAACTTTTGACAAATGTAAGCAAGTATGCGAGCTGCTTTTTTATAAATTTCCACATATTCGCCTGACAGGCTGAGAGCACAAAATGCCAACATTCAGCGTCCCCTGCCTTTGGGTGTTGCTACAGTCTCGCCGTGGACGACTCGCAAATGCGTGTGGCAATTTGCAAATGCGTGTCTGGAGACTTGAGTGTGGCTCCGGAGCTCCACATTAAGACCAAAAGGGGACTCTCGTAGTCTACAGGTGTAGCAGACAGATGACCCGATGCAGTCCGGTTGGGTTGGTGCAGTGAGTGTTTACTAAATAAAAAGTTAATGAATCAATTTTAAAAAATGGTGTTTACTGAATGCAATAAAGGGAAGTATAGTTAATGTGGCAATTAGCAGGTGTGGAGAAGCTTCATTCATTTTTTTTTAGCTTCACTGGTTATATCATTGGTTCTTATTTTATTAGTTCCACTTTATTCTTCCATTTATTCCAATTTAATTTAAATAATGTCAAATAAATGGTACATGACCATGGGTGGATAGCAGTGAACGCCCCCCCAAGTTATTGGTGTATATATTGGTGGTACGGGGCTGGTATAATATTAGTGCCCCCATGTGGTCCGAATGTGTAGCTACGGAGCCACACACAAGTCTCCTGACACGCATTTGCAAATCAGCACACGCATTTGCGAGTCGTCCGCGGCAGGACTGTAGCAAACGTCACCTGTAAGAAAAGGTCCCGTTTTTACAGGTCGCCCATCTACGGATTTTTGTCCGCATTTAACCATGTGTATGTGCCAACAAATCATTGTACACATTTGCTGATATTTGTCATATATCTGTGACTTCAATCATGCATTGTAGATTGTTGTGACACATTTGTGACTGTGGTTATAGTTTCAGATTCTTGTTACGTATTTTTGGATTGAAGTATTTGCCACAATAAAGACAACATGTATAAAATGCAAAATTTTGAAAGGAATTCTCGCTTACGGCCATACTACCCTGAGAACGCCCGATCTCGTCCGATCTCGGAAGCTAAGCAGGGTCGGCCCTGGTTAGTACTTGGATGGGAGACCGCCTGGGAATACCAGGTGCTGTAAGCTTTTGCACCGCAAAAATAAAAAAAACTTTTGACAAATGTAAGCAAGTATGCGAGCTGCTTTTTTATAAATTTCCACATATTCGCCTGAGAGGCTGAGAGCACAAAATGCCAACATTCAGCGTCCCCTGCCTTTGGGTGTTGCTACAGTCTCGCCGTGGACGACTCGCAAATGCGTGTGGCAATTTGCAAATGCGTGTCTGGAGACTTGAGTGTGGCTCCGGAGCTCCACATTAAGACCAAAAGGGGACTCTCGTAGTCTACAGGTGTAGCAGACAGATGACCCGATGCAGTCCGGTTGGGTTGGTGCAGTGAGTGTTTACTAAATAAAAAGTTAATGAATCAATTTAAAAAAATGGTGTTTACTGAATGCAATAAAGGGAAGTATAGTTAATGTGGCAATTAGCAGGTGTGGAGAAGCTTCATTCATTTTTTTTAGCTTCACTGGTTATATCATTGGTTCTTATTTTATTAGTTCCACTTTATTCTTCCATTTATTCCAATTTAATTTAAATAATGTCAAATAAATGGTACATGACCATGGGTGGATAGCAGTGAACGCCCCCCCAAGTTATTGGTGTATATATTGGTGGTACGGGGCTGGTATAATATTAGTGCCCCCATGTGGTCCGAATGTGTAGCTACGGAGCCACACACAAGTCTCCTGACACGCATTTGCAAATCAGCACACGCATTTGCGAGTCGTCCGCGGCAGGACTGTAGCAAACGTCACCTGTAAGAAAAGGTCCCGTTTTTACAGGTCGCCCATCTACGGATTTTTGTCCGCATTTAACCATGTGTATGTGCCAACAAATCATTGTACACATTTGCTGATATTTGTCATATATCTGTGACTTCAATCATGCATTGTAGATTGTTGTGACACATTTGTGACTGTGGTTATAGTTTCAGATTCTTGTTACGTATTTTTGGATTGAAGTATTTGCCACAATAAAGACAACATGTATAAAATGCAAAATTTTGAAAGGAATTCTCGCTTACAGCCATACTACCCTGAGAACGCCCGATCTCGTCCGATCTCGGAAGCTAAGCAGGGTCGGGCCTGGTTAGTACTTGGATGGGAGACCGCCTGGGAATACCAGGTGCTGTAAGCTTTTGCACCGCAAAAATAAAAAAAACTTTTGACAAATGTAAGCAAGTATGCGAGCTGCTTTTTTATAAATTTCCACATATTCGCCTGACAGGCTGAGAGCACAAAATGCCAACATTCAGCGTCCCCTGCCTTTGGGTGTTGCTACAGTCTCGCCGTGGACGACTCGCAAATGCGTGTGGCAATTTGCAAATGCGTGTCTGGAGACTTGAGTGTGGCTCCGGAGCTCCACATTAAGACCAAAAGGGGACTCTCGTAGTCTACAGGTGTAGCAGACAGATGACCCGATGCAGTCCGGTTGGGTTGGTGCAGTGAGTGTTTACTAAATAAAAAGTTAATGAATCAATTTAAAAAAATGGTGTTTACTGAATGCAATAAAGGGAAGTATAGTTAATGTGGCAATTAGCAGGTGTGGAGAAGCTTCATTCATTTTTTTTAGCTTCACTGGTTATATCATTGGTTCTTATTTTATTAGTTCCACTTTATTCTTCCATTTATTCCAATTTAATTTAAATAATGTCAAATAAATGGTACATGACCATGGGTGGATAGCAGTGAACGCCCCCCCAAGTTATTGGTGTATATATTGGTGGTACGGGGCTGGTATAATATTAGTGCCCCCATGTGGTCCGAATGTGTAGCTACGGAGCCACACACAAGTCTCCTGACACGCATTTGCAAATCAGCACACGCATTTGCGAGTCGTCCGCGGCAGGACTGTAGCAAACGTCACCTGTAAGAAAAGGTCCCGTTTTTACAGGTCGCCCATCTACGGATTTTTGTCCGCATTTAACCATGTGTATGTGCCAACAAATCATTGTACACATTTGCTGATATTTGTCATATATCTGTGACTTCAATCATGCATTGTAGATTGTTGTGACACATTTGTGACTGTGGTTATAGTTTCAGATTCTTGTTACGTATTTTTGGATTGAAGTATTTGCCACAATAAAGACAACATGTATAAAATGCAAAATTTTGAAAGGAATTCTCGCTTACAGCCATACTACCCTGAGAACGCCCGATCTCGTCCGATCTCGGAAGCTAAGCAGGGTCGGGCCTGGTTAGTACTTGGATGGGAGACCGCCTGGGAATACCAGGTGCTGTAAGCTTTTGCACCGCAAAAATAAAAAAAACTTTTGACAAATGTAAGCAAGTATGCGAGCTGCTTTTTTATAAATTTCCACATATTCGCCTGACAGGCTGAGAGCACAAAATGCCAACATTCAGCGTCCCCTGCCTTTGGGTGTTGCTACAGTCTCGCCGTGGACGACTCGCAAATGCGTGTGGCAATTTGCAAATGCGTGTCTGGAGACTTGAGTGTGGCTCCGGAGCTCCACATTAAGACCAAAAGGGGACTCTCGTAGTCTACAGGTGTAGCAGACAGATGACCCGATGCAGTCCGGTTGGGTTGGTGCAGTGAGTGTTTACTAAATAAAAAGTTAATGAATCAATTTAAAAAAATGGTGTTTACTGAATGCAATAAAGGGAAGTATAGTTAATGTGGCAATTAGCAGGTGTGGAGAAGCTTCATTCATTTTTTTTAGCTTCACTGGTTATATCATTGGTTCTTATTTTATTAGTTCCACTTTATTCTTCCATTTATTCCAATTTAATTTAAATAATGTCAAATAAATGGTACATGACCATGGGTGGATAGCAGTGAACGCCCCCCCCAAGTTATTGGTGTATATATTGGTGGTACGGGGCTGGTATAATATTAGTGCCCCCATGTGGTCCGAATGTGTAGCTACGGAGCCACACACAAGTCTCCTGACACGCATTTGCAAATCAGCACACGCATTTGCGAGTCGTCCGCGGCAGGACTGTAGCAAACGTCACCTGTAAGAAAAGGTCCCGTTTTTACAGGTCGCCCATCTACGGATTTTTGTCCGCATTTAACCATGTGTATGTGCCAACAAATCATTGTACACATTTGCTGATATTTGTCATATATCTGTGACTTCAATCATGCATTGTAGATTGTTGTGACACATTTGTGACTGTGGTTATAGTTTCAGATTCTTGTTACGTATTTTTGGATTGAAGTATTTGCCACAAAAAAGACAACATGTATAAAATGCAAAATTTTGAAAGGAATTCTCGCTTACGGCCATACTACCCTGAGAACGCCCAGGTGTGGTTGGTTTAGTGATTGCAGGTGTGCCTGATTGTCACTCTGCGTGAGTGTGCAGAGGTGACAGTCAGAGCTCTATGCTCCTGGCTTATGTCTTTTTTTGTGGCAAATCTTGGTTAATCTTTTCTGAATTTTTGGGAGTTTTTGTTTAGCTTTTTTTTTCCTCCTCCCAGCCTCCGTGCTGTGGAGGGGGGTTTCTTTTGTTTCTTCTCCCCATCCCCCCCCTTCTTTCCCCCGGATCCAGGTTCAATGGACTCATTAGGACAAACCATGGAGCAGTCATTGAATCGAGTGCCTGATGGCATGCTGGCGGCGACCAAGAGACAAGGTTTGAACAGCGATGGAATGGTGAGCAATGTTGTGACTGAGAGCATAATTTTTGATAAAGACCTCACGGTATTTCTGGACATAGACAATGGTGATGAGATCACTCCTTTATGGTTAATTAGGGGAATTAAGGAAGTGTGTGGGCAGATTAAGGCCTGTCGGAGGATTTCCTCTGACAAATTTGAAATAACAGTTAGCTCTATTCAAGCGAAGAAGAAGCTACTTGATGGCTTCCGGATGGGCGCGGCGCGGATACATGGTCGGGAGATAACAACCGACGAAATGGTCGTATCCTTTCTACACCTGCCGGCATATATTGAAGACTCCGAAATATATGATAAACTTCAGTCCTGGGGCGTATCGGCGACCTCCAATGTACGGAGGAAAATGTGGCCGGGCACCGATGTAGCTGACGGGACCCGCTTTGTTAAAGTAAGATTTACTGACACTGTAAAATCTTTACCATATTCTGCTCGCTTCATCACTGCCTCAGGGCCTGAATATTTCAGGGTGATCCATGATCGACAGGTCAAAGTGTGTAGAGGTTGCCTGTCCCCGGAACATGTGTACAGGGATTGTCCGGAATTCTTGTGCCGGAAATGTGGCAAGCAGGGGCATTATGCCAGAGAATGTAATGAGACTCACCTTCGTCGTTGTGGTGTGTGCAGACAATACCCTGTCCTTTGTGTTTGTGGCGAGGATATTTCTGTGGCCGCACCGATAGAAATGGAAGACAGTCCCCCTATCGCAAAGCCGGTTGTCCGCCTGCCAGAAACAAACCTTTCAAAAGCTCACCTGTTTGAGAATAGTGAGATGAGCTCTGATACAGTGCTGTGTGGGACAAGGGTGCCTGTAGTGGAGGGAGTTATAGGTCAAAATCCTAGCTCTACTCACGAACGAGGCGGGGGGGGTGCGCATCGCCCTACCCCTGATCCCATGTCGACCGGGGCCGAACCTTTGAAGGGGGTGAGTGTTGGGCAGATTCCACTCTCTGCCCCTGAGAGGGGGGGGACAACTATGGAAAGTTGTATCCCTAGGCCGGGGAAGAAACAACATCCAGAAAGGATCAGCAGTATCAATTTTTCCCTGCCGACCTCCCTAAATGCCTCGTGCACCGGCGATACGGGAGAGAGCGAGATATCTGCGGTGGGGAGGAATGTTGGTCAGCCTGAAGGCTTATCATTGCCCCAAATGTGGCCGCAATGCCACATGGCAGAAGCCCCCTTACCGGTCGACAAGTGTCATGACAGTTGTAAATTGTCTGATGACAAAATGGAACACAGCACAGCGGAACTCAAAAAGAGGCAATCTGAAGGCTTGAGAAAAGGAAGATCGAAGAAGTCTAAGTGATAAGCCTCTTCCCCTCCTATCTTTAAAATGACTGTACTCCTTGTGTCAGCTAATGCCTGCGGGCTGCGGAGCAACCTCAAAATTGACAACATTTTACATAACACAAAGTGGGATGTTCTTTGTCTGCAAGAGACCTGGTGGAGCCAAGAGCATGTTGACAAGATTCGTCGCATGGTACGTGGCTCTGTACATGTAGCCCTCGGCTCCCCCAGGTCTTGTGGCGTAGCAATCCTGTCTAAGACCTGTGCACTGGGCCACCCCAACCTGGTGCATGCTGATCCGGGGGGCAGATTTATAGTGGTAGACTTTAATGGCTCATTGCCTCTCCGACTCATCAACCTCCATGCACCAAACCTGGAGCTAAAAAGACGAGACTTTTTCTTACATGTGTTTTCTTTTGTCAACAATAGAACAATCATGACTGGCGACTTCAATGTCGCCCTGAGTAAATTGGATATTAGTGTCAACAACACCTACAAAAATGATGTCAGCAGAAATTGTCTACTGAACTTGATCAACAACAACAATATGTTAGAAATCTGGAGAACCCTAAACCTCAGGGGGAGGGCTTTCTCGCGCAAACAAATAGTACTGGGCACGCTTAAGCAATCGCGCATTGATTTGTGCTTAGCGTCTGCTTCCTTTGCGCAGAGACTGGACAATCCCAAGTACACATGGTCTGGACAGAGTGATCACGCGCTACTGTCGTTTGATCTATGTCTATACAAAAGCAGGCGGACCGGTGGTCTCTGGGTCTTCAATAATTCGCTTCTAGAAGATGAGAGCTTTATTTCAAAAGTAAACTCTTTTCTTGATGGGATAAAGTAGGAGTCTAAGTATGTAGACAGGGTCACAGACTGGTGGGAAAGTGTCAAACTACGTCTAAAAAAAATGTCAATTAATCATTGTAGAGCTAAGTCTTGGGTGGAAAAATTAGAGGAGAACACTGTGAGAGACCAATTGCTGAAAATAACTCTATCTGCGGCGATAACACGTGGGCCAGTGGACCCGTTATTTTTCTCGCTGCAACATAAACTCGAGCTGCTTGAAGCAAAGAAGTGTAGAGGGGCAGCCCTGAGGGCCAAAGCTCAAAATGCTGTAGAGGGCGAGCGATCAACAGCGTATTTTTTGGGACTGGAAAAAAATAAACAAGGTAAAGCATATATATCTAAATTGTGGTCTCACAAATCTCACGCGATGGTCACGGACATTGATGACATTTTAGAAGAGGTCGAATTTTTCTATACTGATCTCTTCAAATTCCGACAACCGTTGACAGATCATGCCACCGAGGCCATAGCCGCCTTAAACCGTGTACTGAGTGTGGACGATAAAGACATGTGCGACAACTCAATGTCCGAATTCGAAATCACAAAGGCAATCCAAGATCTAAATAATAAAAAAAGCCCAGGTTGCGATGGTCTAACGGCTGAGTTCTTTAAGGCTTTTATGAAAAAGCTGTCACCTATCTTGCTCAATTTGTTTCATCACATGGAAAAAAAAGATCTGGTCCCTTCATCATTTTAGAAGGTACCGTTACGTTAATACACAAGAAAGGTGCGTCTGAACAATTGAGCAACTATAGACCGATTAGTCTTTTGAACACTGACTATAAAATCTTAGCCAAAGTTTTAGCAGCTCGTCTCAAAAAAGTAATAGGTACCATCATCTCCGAAACGCAGTCATATAGCATTCCGACAAGGGATATTTCAGACACTATTTTAAGTATAAAGTATTTAACTAAACACATGGCTGCCTCGTGCGGAATTCATGTCAGCCTCGATTTCGAAAAAGCCTTTGACAGGGTGGAGCACTCTTTTTTATGGAAGGTGCTTGACAAATTTGGATTTGGGTCTTCCTTTACCAATTGGATAAAACGTCTGTATGCAAACGCAGCCAGTAAAATCAAAGTGAACGGACTACTGACAGGACCTGTTAATTTGGGAAGGTCAGTGAGACAGGGGTGCCCCCTGTCCTCACTACTCTTTAGCCTTGTTGTAGAACCACTTGCGGCCCTCCTCAAACAAAATAACAGCATAAAAGGCATTTGGACACCAAGGGGACGCGAAGTTAAGATTCTACAGTATGCGGACGATACAAACCTGTTTGTCAGAGACGTGGAGAGTCTAAGTGTAGCTCTCAACGAGCTCAACATTTTCTGCCAAGCCTCGGGTGCAAAAGTCAATTTTGATAAGTCCACCATGGCCGTTTTTGGTACCACCAGCGCTGTGCCAAAGACCTGGGGTTTTAAAGAGGCCACACTCAGCCAAAAAATCCTTGGTGTTTGGATTGGGGAGAACACTTCTCGTTGTGATGAACAGCAATGGGAAACAGTTTTACCACAAGTAAAATCCACTTTAGATATGTGGAAATTCAGGAATTTAACTCTGAAAGGGAAAATATTGGTCATCAATAATCTGTGTATTTCAAAATTAATTCACTCACTGACTGTCACTCACATGTCCGCGAATGTTTTAAATAGATTAAATTTAACTTTTAATTATTTCATGTGGAAGAGGGAAAGAGGTTTCATTGGGCACTATACCTTGATCGGTGATGTCCAAGCAGGTGGCTTAAATTTGACAGACATTGGCACAAAAAAGGCTGCACTACGCTTGAAGCTGCTCAGAAAGTTTTTAAATCCTGCCTTCTCAGCTCCCTGGAAGGATTTTCTTCTGCCAATTTTAGAGGGTCTAGGCCGCTACGGCGTCTTCAATCTCTGCCAGATGTTGCCTCGCACGATGTTCCCCCCTCTGGACCCCTTCGAAAAAGAAATCTTAGAGGCGTGGTGGGCATTGCGGCCATGGGTTAGGACAGAGCCAATGTCACTCCATCAACTGCAGAACATTCCACTTAGGTTCAATCCCGATCTCCTGGGCGGTGAGCCAGGGAGTGGGGAAAGGATGTTAAGTGGGGTTTTAGAAAGTGCACACATCAGAACAATGGGTGATTTATTAGACCAGAAAGGGAATTTTAACATTGAACGCATTCGCACCTTGTTTCGCTTCCACAAAGTTCCCTTTCGAAGGGCCACTGTGTTGCGCTCAGTGGGAAAAATCAGAGACTCCGTGCATTGCCACTGGGGGCACCTTCTGGGGCGGATGTCACAGAGTGAAGACACCACCACGAAGTCAGATTTAAATTATGTGCTGACCTTTGGGGCTCGACCGACTAGACTGGCAGAGTGCACAACAAAACTACTCTATCATGTGTTGCTAACCAAAATACTGAAAAAGCCAACAGCAGAAAACGCGTGGCGTCAGGCATACCCCACCCTGGCTCCCTCGTCCATCTGGGCTGACATGTTTAACTGGTGTACTCCACCCAAGGTAAGTAACACTGATTTTAAAATAAGACACAGGATAATCTTTCCATGTACAACGCTGCATGCTTTTCTACCAAGTGCCTATGACAGGACATGTCCAGTGTGCGGAGAGGAACCGGAGGATTTTCACCATCTCATTCTCCAATGCCGAGTCGTGCGACATTTCAGATCCAGACTAGAAGATCTCATTGCCAGGAGGCTGGGGGTGAAACTCCCCTCGCCGGTAGTCGGTGGTGGCGGTGACCAGAATTCCTGGCTTCTCCTGTTCGGTATCATCCCTTCACCATGGAAAGGCCTAAATGTCAAAGCCCTCAAGCTGCTCTTGGCCATAGCACGTCATTCCATCGTCATCACAAGAAACATCCACCTGCATGAAAAAAGGAAAGGCGATCACTGGTCCATCTTCAAATCGTTGGTCATCTCCCATCTCACCCATCTTCAGGAACATCGACCCCAACGTTTTCAAGACGACTTGGCAGTAAACAACGGACTAGTAACTTTCTCTGCTGACAACAGTCTGGACTTTCATTTTTAAAATGCATCCTTGGTTACGACTGTCTATCGTTGGACATCCCTACTGATGTTTGTTCACGAATGTTTGGATCTTGAGTCAAACCTCTATTTGTACAGATGTTTTTATTACAATAATAAAAAAATAAAAAAAAAAAAAATAAAAAAAAAAAAAAGAACGCCCGATCTCGTCCGATCTCGGAAGCTAAGCAGGGTCGGGCCTGGTTAGTACTTGGATGGGAGACCGCCTGGGAATACCAGGTGCTGTAAGCTTTTGCACCGCAAAAATAAAAAAAACTTTTGACAAATGTAAGCAAGTATGCGAGCTGCTTTTTTATAAATTTCCACATATTCGCCTGACAGGCTGAGAGCACAAAATGCCAACATTCAGCGTCCCCTGCCTTTGGGTGTTGCTACAGTCTCGCCGTGGACGACTCGCAAATGCGTGTGGCAATTTGCAAATGCGTGTCTGGAGACTTGAGTGTGGCTCCGGAGCTCCACATTAAGACCAAAAGGGGACTCTCGTAGTCTACAGGTGTAGCAGACAGATGACCCGATGCAGTCCGGTTGGGTTGGTGCAGTGAGTGTTTACTAAATAAAAAGTTAATGAATCAATTTTAAAAAATGGTGTTTACTGAATGCAATAAAGGGAAGTATAGTTAATGTGGCAATTAGCAGGTGTGGAGAAGCTTCATTCATTTTTTTTAGCTTCACTGGTTATATCATTGGTTCTTATTTTATTAGTTCCACTTTATTCTTCCATTTATTCCAATTTAATTTAAATAATGTCAAATAAATGGTTCATGACCATGGGTGGATAGCAGTGAACGCCCCCCCAAGTTATTGGTGTATATATTGGTGGTACGGGGCTGGTATAATATTAGTGCCCCCATGTGGTCCGAATGTGTAGCTACGGAGCCACACACAAGTCTCCTGACACGCATTTGCAAATCAGCACACGCATTTGCGAGTCGTACGCGGCAGGACTGTAGCAAACGTCACCTGTAAGAAAAGGTCCCGTTTTTACAGGTCGCCCATCTACGGATTTTTGTCCGCATTTAACCATGTGTATGTGCCAACAAATCATTGTACACATTTGCTGATATTTGTCATATATCTGTGACTTCAATCATGCATTGTAGATTGTTGTGACACATTTGTGACTGTGGTTATAGTTTCAGATTCTTGTTACGTATTTTTGGATTGAAGTATTTGCCACAATAAAGACAACATGTATAAAATGCAAAATTTTGAAAGGAATTCTCGCTTACGGCCATACTACCCTGAGAACGCCCGATCTCGTCCGTACTCGGAAGCTAAGCAGGGTCGGGCCTGGTTAGTACTTGGATGGGAGACCGCCTGGGAATACCAGGTGCTGTAAGCTTTTGCACCGCAAAAATAAAAAAAACTTTTGACAAATGTAAGCAAGTATGCGAGCTGCTTTTTTATAAATTTCCACATATTCGCCTGACAGGCTGAGAGCACAAAATGCCAACATTCAGCGTCCCCTGCCTTTGGGTGTTGCTACAGTCTCGCCGTGGACGACTCGCAAATGCGTGTGGCAATTTGCAAATGCGTGTCTGGAGACTTGAGTGTGGCTCCGGAGCTCCACATTAAGACCAAAAGGGGACTCTCGTAGTCTACAGGTGTAGCAGACAGATGACCCGATGCAGTCCGGTTGGGTTGGTGCAGTGAGTGTTTACTAAATAAAAAGTTAATGAATCAATTTTAAAAAATGGTGTTTACTGAATGCAATAAAGGGAAGTATAGTTAATGTGGCAATTAGCAGGTGTGGAGAAGCTTCATTCATTTTTTTTAGCTTCACTGGTTATATCATTGGTTCTTATTTTATTAGTTCCACTTTATTCTTCCATTTATTCCAATTTAATTTAAATAATGTCAAATAAATGGTTCATGACCATGGGTGGATAGCAGTGAACGCCCCCCCAAGTTATTGGTGTATATATTGGTGGTACGGGGCTGGTATAATATTAGTGCCCCCATGTGGTCCGAATGTGTAGCTACGGAGCCACACACAAGTCTCCTGACACGCATTTGCAAATCAGCACACGCATTTGCGAGTCGTACGCGGCAGGACTGTAGCAAACGTCACCTGTAAGAAAAGGTCCCGTTTTTACAGGTGGCCCATCTACGGATTTTTGTCCGCATTTAACCATGTGTATGTGCCAACAAATCATTGTACACATTTGCTGATATTTGTCATATATCTGTGACTTCAATCATGCATTGTAGATTGTTGTGACACATTTGTGACTGTGGTTATAGTTTCAGATTCTTGTTACGTATTTTTGGATTGAAGTATTTGCCACAATAAAGACAACATGTATAAAATGCAAAATTTTTAAAGGAATTCTCGCTTACGGCCATACTACCCTGAGAACGCCCGATCTCGTCCGATCTCGGAAGCTAAGCAGGGTCGGGCCTGGTTAGTACTTGGAAGGGAGACCGCCTGGGAATACCAGGTGCTGTAAGCTTTTGCACCGCAAAAATAAAAAAAACTTTTGACAAATGTAAGCAAGTATGCGAGCTGCTTTTTTATAAATTTCCACATATTCGCCTGACAGGCTGAGAGCACAAAATGCCAACATTCAGCGTCCCCTGCCTTTGGGTGTTGCTACAGTCTCGCCGTGGACGACTCGCAAATGCGTGTGGCAATTTGCAAATGCGTGTCTGGAGACTTGAGTGTGGCTCCGGAGCTCCACATTAAGACCAAAAGGGGACTCTCGTAGTCTACAGGTGTAGCAGACAGATGACCCGATGCAGTCCGGTTGGGTTGGTGCAGTGAGTGTTTACTAAATAAAAAGTTAATGAATCAATTTTAAAAAATGGTGTTTACTGAATGCAATAAAGGGAAGTATAGTTAATGTGGCAATTAGCAGGTGTGGAGAAGCTTCATTCATTTTTTTTAGCTTCACTGGTTATATCATTGGTTCTTATTTTATTAGTTCCACTTTATTCTTCCATTTATTCCAATTTAATTTAAATAATGTCAAATAAATGGTTCATGACCATGGGTGGATAGCAGTGAACGCCCCCCCAAGTTATTGGTGTATATATTGGTGGTACGGGGCTGGTATAATATTAGTGCCCCCATGTGGTCCGAATGTGTAGCTACGGAGCCACACACAAGTCTCCTGACACGCATTTGCAAATCAGCACACGCATTTGCGAGTCGTACGCGGCAGGACTGTAGCAAACGTCACCTGTAAGAAAAGGTCCCGTTTTTACAGGTGGCCCATCTACGGATTTTTGTCCGCATTTAACCATGTGTATGTGCCAACAAATCATTGTACACATTTGCTGATATTTGTCATATATCTGTGACTTCAATCATGCATTGTAGATTGTTGTGACACATTTGTGACTGTGGTTATAGTTTCAGATTCTTGTTACGTATTTTTGGATTGAAGTATTTGCCACAATAAAGACAACATGTATAAAATGCAAAATTTTGAAAGGAATTCTCGCTTACGGCCATACTACCCTGAGAACGCCCGATCTCGTCTGATCTCGGAAGCTAAGCAGGGTCGGGCCTGGTTAGTACTTGGATGGGAGACCGCCTGGGAATACCAGGTGCTGTAAGCTTTTGCACCGCAAAAAATAAATAAATAAAAAAAACTTTGACAAATCTAAGCAAGTATGCGAGCTGCTTTTTTATAAATTTCCACATATTCGCCTGACAGGCTGAGAGCACAAATTGCCAACATTCAGCGTCCCCTGCCTTTGGGTGTTGCTACAGTCTCGCCGTGGACGACTCGCAAATGCGTGTGGCAATTTGCAAATGCGTGTCTGGAGACTTGACTGTGGCTCCGGAGCCACACATTAAGACCAAAAGGGTACCCTCGGAGTCTACAGGTGTAGCAGACATATGACCCGATGCAGTCCGGTTGGGTTGGTGCAGTGAGTGTTTACTAAATAAAAAGTTAATGAATCAATTTTAAAAAATGGCGTTTACTGAATGCAATAAAGGGAAGTATAGTTAATGTGGCAATTAGCAGGTGTGGAGAAGCTTCATTCATTTTTTTTAGCTTCACTGGTTATATCATTGGTTCTTATTTTATTAGTTCCACTTTATTCTTCCATTTATTCCAATTTAATTTAAATAATGTCAAATAAATGGTACATGACCATGGGTGGATAGCAGTGAACGCCCCCCCAAGTTATTGGTGTATATATTGGTGGTACGGGGCTGGTATAATATTAGTGCCCCCATGTGGTCCGAATGTGTAGCTACGGAGCCACACACAAGTCTCCTGACACGCATTTGCAAATCAGCACACGCATTTGCGAGTCGTCCGCGGCAGGCCTGTAGCAAACGTCACCTGTAAGAAAAGTGTTGTGTCGAAATTACTCTCAGACTACGACGTGATGATCGACTCGTTTTATTTCCATCACGGACAACAACAACGCCACGTCACCACAAAACACACCCACTTCCGGGGTCCACTGTCCCCAACCCTCTTCACGGGCTGTCCCCGCATATGCCCGTACATAACATTTACCCCCCCTTTTGAAAAACCCTTGAGGAGCGTATGTATCAAAAGAATCAAACCCAAACGAACCGGATGAAGTCAATGCTGGCTCCCATCACAACGCATGCAAAATACTGTCACCAACCGGCGATACTCGAAACGGACATTACTCCAAAACATAGTCTCTCAAATGCCTCGGCTTCATCCGCACACGAGTTGGGCGGGCCTCTGGGCCAGGGCAAGCCTCCAGCTGTTCAGGTGGGTGGCCGGCTGCATCCTGCCGCTGTTCATCAGGGAAGGTGCAGTCCTCAAACATGGATGCTGTGTCCTCCAAACCTGCGTCAGCGCTCGAGGGCGGTGCCACCTTCCGAAGGCGACTGGCATGCCACCGTGACCCGTCAGTGAGCTTGAAAGTGGCCGGCCCGAGTTGGATGGCGATCTGCATTGGTACGGACCAGAATGTGAGTAGTTTGTGGTCTCGGTTAGGCCGGCGAATCCGGACCCAGTCCCCCGTTGTGAGTGCAGGTGTCCTCACCCTCCGTCTCCTGTCGAACCGCTGTTTCATCTGACGCTGCATCTCCGTGACTCTGGCGCTGCAGCCGGGCGTCGCCCCTGGTGTGGTGACTGTTGGGGCCCGCAGCCGGTTCAGAGGAAGCTGAAGTTCCCGGCCTATCATCAGGAGCGCTGGGGAACTGCCGGTAGTCGAGTGTGGCGTTGCTCGGTAGTGGAGGAGGGTGCGGAGCAGCGCAGCTGAAAACTGTAGTCCATCTGCTAGGTGAGCCCTGATCCCGTTCTTTAAGGACTGGTTCAGACGCTCGACCCCTCCGTTTGCTTCCGGATGGTAAAAAGATGTGCGGATGTGTCTGATCCCTTTCTCTTCCAGGAAGGCGGCAAACTCCGCCGAAGCGAACTGTGGGCCGTTATCCGTGGTGATAGCGTTCGGATGGCCCCACCGAGAAAACACAGATGAGAGAAAGTCTATGACCACCCGAGTTGTGACAGACCCTGTGGCAACCACCTCCGGCCACTTCGAATGGAGGTCATATGCCACTAGGAGGAATCGTTGATGGTGCGGGACACCGTGAAGCTCGCCGCAGATGTCAAGCCGAATGTGTTCCCATGGTGCGGCAGGCCACTGCAAGGGCTGCAGGGGTGGCGTGGGCGGTGGTCCCGTCTTCCCACTAACCAGGCAGGCTGTGCAGTCCTTTACCATTGTTTCTATATCACGATCTATGCCAGGCCACCACACCAGGTCCCTGCAGCGGCACTTCACCTTGACAATCCCCAGATGGCCCTCGTGTGCCATGGCCAGGACACGTAGCCTGAGGTCACTGGGAATGACTGTGCGCAACCCCCGAGCCACGCAGACGCCGTTCCAACAGGTCAACTCATCCCGGACCCTGTGAAAGGGTGCCAACTGCTCCGGGACCTTGGCAGGCCACCCTTCCCGGATGTAAGTACGGAGCTGGCAAAGTGCAGGGTCCTTCTCTGACGCCATCTGTAGCTCCTCCAAGGAGACAGAGGCCTGGAGTGGGCCGTGGAGCATGAGGATGAATTCGGACTCCATCGCGTCCCGGCTTGAGTCGGACTTTGGGTCAGGGTTTGGGGAATCGAGTGCTGGGACAGGGTTGGCGCGAGAGAGCAGGTCTGCCACGACGTTTTCCTTGCCAGGAGTGAACAGAGTGGTGAAGTCGTATGGCTGGAGCCTCTCCGACCAGCGGTAGATCCTCAGCGGCTTGCGACCCGATCCCGATGTGGCGAGCAGGACAGTGAGAGCCTGGTGGTCGGTTCTCAGAGTGAAATGGCGTCCGTATAAATATATATGCCATCGCTCACACGCCCAGACGCAGGCCAGCGCTTCGCGCTCGCCCACTGAGTACTTCTGTTCGGCCGTGTTGAGTGACCTAGAAGCGAACGCCACCGGGCGCTCCGTGCCTCCTTGGATCTGGGAGAGCACCGCCCCGACTGCTGTGTTAGACGCATCGCATGTGACGAATGTCGGACTCTCCAGGTCGAAGAATGCCAGCACCGGTGGTGAGGTGAGCTGGGTCTTGAGTTGGCGGACGGCTGCGGAGCAGGCCGGAGTCCACTGCCAGACCGCGTCCTGCTTCAGGAGCTCGCGCAGCGGCGATGTAGTCTCAGAGTACCGGGGAAGGAAACGCAAGTAGTACGCCGTCATCCCCAGAAAAGACGACAGTTGGGCTGGACACGACGGCTCTGCCAGGCGCAGGACGGCCTCCACATTGGACTGTAGCGGGCTGAGGCCCGCGGCGGACAACCGGAACCCAACAAACTCGATGACAGGGGCTGCAAACGTGCACTTATCTTCGTTCAGAGTGAGGCCGTGGCTGCTGAGGACCTCCAAAACCCTCGCCAGTCGCCCGTCATGGATGGCTGGTGTCGCCCCATGGACCACAATGTCATCCAAGAAGACCACCACGCCCGGGATGCCAGCGAAAATCGTTGACATAATTTTTTGAAAACAGCTCGGGGCTGAGCTGAGGCCGAAGGGCATCCTGGTGTAGCGGAACACCCCATCGTGTGTCACGAAAGCTGTCAGGTTGCGGCTGTCTGGGTGTAAAGGGACCTGCAGGTAGCCTTGGCGGAGATCCAGCTTCGTGAAGACGGACGAGTTGTAGAACTGTGCTGCTAATTCCTCCACCGTGGGTAGCGGGTAGCGGTCCGGGACTACTGCCTTATTCACCGCTCTGAGGTCAACACACGGACGCAGGCCCCCAGACTTCCTCTTCGCCACCACCAGGTTTGAGATCCAGGGAGAGGCATCAATGCGCTCTATGATGCCCGCATCGGAGAGTTTCTGCAGCTCGGCAGTTACTTGGTCGCGCAGGGCGAGGGGCAGTCGGCGCAGGGGCTGAATCACCGGGCGCACCCCCGGTCGGAGGAGAGGCTGATGGTTGAAGGCGGTGAGGCAGCCCACACCGCTGAACAGATCTGGCCTGTTCTGGCGCCACGGTGAGATGACAGAAAGGATGGTGCCTCCCACACTGTCCAAGATGGCGAAACCCAGCTCGCTAAACAAATCCCAACCCATGAGATTGGCCCCCTGTCGAGACACTTGAAAGGTGAATGCGGGAAGAGTCGTCGTCCCGTAACGAACAGCCACCGTGATCGTGCCAGCCATCTTAATCTTTGAGTGTCCATAGCCATACAGATCCTCGGCGCTACCAGTGCGCGTCCAGTGTGGGAAGAGACGACGGACTGTTGTAGCGTTCAACAGTGACCTGGAAGCCCCCGTATCCACCAGCAGTGGGAGGCAGGCCCCATCCAGCTCCACTGTACACCATTTAGCTGATCGGGTTTCGGTGGCTACTGTATGGATGATCGTTGGCGCTGGCCTCCCCGGCACACGTTGTGTAGCTTGGCTGCCTGACGCAGAGGAAGAGCGACAGACGCGGGCGAAATGATTCTGCTTCCCACAGCGTTGACACTTCTGTCCCTTAGCGGGGCAGTTCGGGGCCCCCCTCTGATGTGATGGTGAGCCACAGTTACTACAGGCTTTGCGTGCTGTAGCACCGTGGCGTGCTGTAAAGTTCACTTCCAGGTTGTCATCAGCATAGTCAGAGTCTGGAGCGTCCGTATGTGGTGCCACTGTTTGAGCTAATTGCATTGGTCTGGGGAAAAGGGAATTAGAGGCGGGCGTCAGCTGAGCTGTCAGCGCTGCTGCTGACTCCAGGTGAAACGCTAAATCCACTGCTTTGGACAGAGTAAGGTCATCCGGCATCGTCAGCAGCTTCTCCCTGAGCTTCGGGTTATTAGTGTGTTCCGCTAGCTGATCGCGTATCAGCTCGTCCTCCAGCACACCAAATTTACACAGGCTGGCTAGCCCTTTTAGATCAGCCACGTAGTGATGAACGGATTCGCCCGCCTGCTGCTTCCGTTGGCGGAAAACAATTCGCCGTAGCATGACATTCTGAGGGGCCGAAAAATGGTCCTTTAGCAGCCTGACACAGTTGTCGTATGTAGGCGCGGCACCGAGAGTCCGAAAAATCCGCTGCCCTTCGCTACCAAGCGAGTGAATCAGAAGGGCTTTCCTCCGAGCGTCGCTAGCGTCTGCCAGCCCGGCGGCCGTTATGAACGTTTCAAAAGACTCCAGCCAACGTACCCATGGAATTGGCGGGTCTCCCGGGAGGGCAAGGAACGGGGAAAGAGGTGCTAGAAGGGAATCCATTATCCTCGTCGCCAATGTTGTGTCGAAATTACTCTCAGACTACGACGTGATGATCGACTCGTTTTATTTCCATCACGGACAACAACAACGCCACGTCACCACAAAACACACCCACTTCCGGGGTCCACTGTCCCCAACCCTCTTCACGGGCTGTCCCCGCATATGCCCGTACATAACAAAAAGGTCCCGTTTTTACAGGTCGCCCATCTACGGATTTTTGTCCGCATTTAACCATGTGTATGTGCCAACAAATCATTGTACACATTTGCTGACATTTGTCATATATCTGTGACTTCAATCATGCATTGTAGATTGTTGTGACACATTTGTGACTGTGGTTATAGTTTCAGATTCTTGTTACGTATTTTTGGATTGAAGTATTTGCCACAATAAAGACAACATGTATAAAATGCAAAATTTTGAACGGAATTCTCGCTTACGGCCATACTACCCTGAGAACGCCCGATCTCGTCCGATCTCGGAAGCTAAGCAGGGTCGGGCCTGGTTAGTACTTGGATGGGAGACCGCCTGGGAATACCAGGTGCTGTAAGCTTTTGCACCGCAAAAATAAAAAAAACTTTTGACAAATGTAAGCAAGTATGCGAGCTGCTTTTTTATAAATTTCCACATATTCGCCTGACAGGCTGAGAGCACAAAATGCCAACATTCAGCGTCCCCTGCCTTTGGGTGTTGCTACAGTCTCCCCGTGGACGACTCGCAAATGCGTGTGGCAATTTGCAAATGCGTGTCTGGAGACTTGAGTGTGGCTCCGGAGCTCCACATTAAGACCAAAAGGGGACTCTCGTAGTCTACAGGTGTAGCAGACATATGACCCGATGCAGTCCGGTTGGGTTGGTGCAGTGAGTGTTTACTAAATAAAAAGTTAATGAATCAATTTAAAAAAATGGTGTTTACTGAATGCAATAAAGGGAAGTATAGTTAATGTGGCAATTAGCAGGTGTGGAGAAGCTTCATTCATTTTTTTTAGCTTCACTGGTGATATCATTGGTTCTTATTTTATTAGTTCCACTTTATTCTTCCATTTATTCCAATTTAATTTAAATAATGCCAAATAAATGGTACATGACCATGGGTGGATAGCAGTGAACGCCCCCCCAAGTTATTGGTGTATATATTGGTGGTACGGGGCTGGTATAATATTAGTGCCCCCATGTGGTCCGAATGTGTAGCTACGGAGCCACACACAAGTCTCCTGACACGCATTTGCAAATCAGCACACGCATTTGCGAGTCGTCCGCGGCAGGACTGTAGCAAACGTCACCTGTAAGAAAAGGTCCCGTTTTTACAGGTCGCCCATCTACGGATTTTTGTCCGCATTTAACCATGTGTATGTGCCAACAAATCATTGTACACATTTGCTGATATTTGTCATATATCTGTGACTTCAATCATGCATTGTAGATTGTTGTGACACATTTGTGACTGTGGTTATAGTTTCAGATTCTTGTTACGTGTTTTTGGATTGAAGTATTTGCCACAATAAAGACAACATGTATAAAATGCAAAATTTTGAAAGGAATTCTCGCTTACGGCCATACTACCCTGAGAACGCCCGATCTCGTCCGATCTCGGAAGCTAAGCAGGGTCGGGCCTGGTTAGTACTTGGATGGGAGACCGCCTGGGAATACCAGGTGCTGTAAGCTTTTGCACCGCAAAAATAAAAAAAACTTTTGACAAATGTAAGCAAGTATGCGAGCTGCTTTTTTATAAATTTCCACATATTCGCCTGACAGGCTGAGAGCACAAAATGCCAACATTCAGCGTCCCCTGCCTTTGGGTGTTGCTACAGTCTCGCCGTGGACGACTCGCAAATGCGTGTGGCAATTTGCAAATGCGTGTCTGGAGACTTGACTGTGGCTCCGGAGCCACACATTAAGATCAAAAGGGTACCCTCGGAGTCTACAGGTGTAGCAGACATATGACCCGATGCAGTCCGGTTGGGTTGGTGCAGTGAGTGTTTACTAAATAAAAAGTTAATGAATCAATTTTAAAAAATGGCGTTTACTGAATGCAATAAAGGGAAGTATAGTTAATGTGGCAATTAGCAGGTGTGGAGAAGCTTCATTCATTTTTTTTAGCTTCACTGGTTATATCATTGGTTCTTATTTTATTAGTTCCACTTTATTCTTCCATTTATTCCAATTTAATTTAAATAATGTCAAATAAATGGTACATGACCATGGGTGGATAGCAGTGAACGCCCCCCCAAGTTATTGGTGTATATATTGGTGGTACGGGGCTGGTATAATATTAGTGCCCCCATGTGGTCCGAATGTGTAGCTACGGAGCCACACACAAGTCTCCTGACACGCATTTGCAAATCAGCACACGCATTTGCGAGTCGTCCGCGGCAGGACTGTAGCAAACGTCACCTGTAAGAAAAGGTCCCGTTTTTACAGGTCGCCCATCTACGGATTTTTGTCCGCATTGAACCATGTGTATGTGCCAACAAATCATTGTACACATTTGCTGATATTTGTCATATATCTGTGACTTCAATCATGCATTGTAGATTGTTGTGACACATTTGTGACTGTGGTTATAGTTTCAGATTCTTGTTACGTATTTTTGGATTGAAGTATTTGCCACAATAAAGACAACATGTATAAAATGCAAAATTTTGAAAGGAATTCTCTCTTACGGCCATACTACCCTGAGAACGCCCGATGTCGTCCGATCTCGGAAGCTAAGCAGGGTCGGGCCTGGTTAGTACTTGGATGGGAGACCGCCTGGGAATACCAGGTGCTGTAAGCTTTTGCACCGCAAAAAATAAATAAATAAAAAAAACTATGACAAATCTAAGCAAGTATGCGAGCTGCTTTTTTATAAATTTCCACATATTCGCCTGACAGGCTGAGAGCACAAATTGCCAACATTCAGCGTCCCCTGCCTTTGGGTGTTGCTACAGTCTCGCCGTGGACGACTCGCAAATGCGTGTGGCAATTTGCAAATGCGTGTCTGGAGACTTGACTGTGGCTCCGGAGCCACACATTAAGACCAAAAGGGTACCCTCGGAGTCTACAGGTGTAGCAGACATATGACCCGATGCAGTCCGGTTGGGTTGGTGCAGTGAGTGTTTACTAAATAAAAAGTTAATGAATCAATTTTAAAAAATGGCGTTTACTGAATGCAATAAAGGGAAGTATAGTTAATGTGGCAATTAGCAGGTGTGGAGAAGCTTCATTCATTTTTTTTAGCTTCACTGGTTATATCATTGGTTCTTATTTTATTAGTTCCACTTTATTCTTCCATTTATTCCAATTTAATTTAAATAATGTCAAATAAATGGTACATGACCATGGGTGGATAGCAGTGAACGCCCCCCCAAGTTATTGGTGTATATATTGGTGGTACGGGGCTGGTATAATATTAGTGCCCCCATGTGGTCCGAATGTGTAGCTACGGAGCCACACACAAGTCTCCTGACACGCATTTGCAAATCAGCACACGCATTTGCGAGTCGTCCGCGGCAGGACTGTAGCAAACGTCACCTGTAAGAAAAGGTCCCGTTTTTACAGGTCGCCCATCTACGGATTTTTGTCCGCATTTAACCATGTGTATGTGCCAACAAATCATTGTACACATTTGCTGATATTTGTCATATATCTGTGACTTCAATCATGCATTGTAGATTGTTGTGACACATTTGTGACTGTGGTTATAGTTTCAGATTCTTGTTACGTGTTTTTGGATTGAAGTATTTGCCACAATAAAGACAACATGTATAAAATGCAAAATTTTGAAAGGAATTCTCGCTTACGGCCATACTACCCTGAGAACGCCCAGGTGTGGTTGGTTGAGTGATTGCAGGTGTGCCTGATTGTCACTCTGCGTGAGTGTGCAGAGGTGACAGTCAGAGCTCTATGCTCCTGGCTTATGTCTTTTTTGTGGCAAATCTTGGTTAATCTTTTCTGAATTTTTGGGAGTTTTTGTTCAGCTTTTTTTTTTCTCCTCCCAGCCTCCGTGCTGTGGAGGGGGGTTTCTTTTGTTTCTTCTCCCCATCCCCCCCCTTCTTTCTCCCGGATCCAGGTTCAATGGACTCATTAGGACAAACCATGGAGCAGTCATTGAATCGAGTGCCTGATGGCATGCTGGCGGCGACCAAGAGACAAGGTTTGAACAGCGATGGAATGGTGAGCAATGTTGTGACTGAGAGCATAATTTTTGATAAAGACCTCACGGTATTTCTGGACATAGACAATGGTGATGAGATCACTCCTTTATGGTTAATTAGGGGAATTAAGGAAGTGTGTGGGCAGATTAAGGCCTGTCGGAGGATTTCCTCTGACAAATTTGAAATAACAGTTAGCTCTATTCAAGCGAAGAAGAAGCTACTTGATGGCTTCCGGATGGGCGCGGCGCGGATACATGGTCGGGAGATAACAACCGACGAAATGGTCGTATCCTTTCTACACCTGCCGGCATATATTGAAGACTCCGAAATATATGATAAACTTCAGTCCTGGGGCGTATCGGCGACCTCCAATGTACGGAGGAAAATGTGGCCGGGCACCGATGTAGCTGACGGGACCCGCTTTGTTAAAGTAAGATTTACTGACACTGTAAAATCTTTACCATATTCTGCTCGCTTCATCACTGCCTCAGGGCCTGAATATTTCAGGGTGATCCATGATCGACAGGTCAAAGTGTGTAGAGGTTGCCTGTCCCCGGAACATGTGTACAGGGATTGTCCGGAATTCTTGTGCCGGAAATGTGGCAAGCAGGGGCATTATGCCAGAGAATGTAATGAGACTCACCTTCGTCGTTGTGGTGTGTGCAGACAATACCCTGTCCTTTGTGTTTGTGGCGAGGATATTTCTGTGGCCGCACCGATAGAAATGGAAGACAGTCCCCCTATCGCAAAGCCGGTTGTCCGCCTGCCAGAAACAAACCTTTCAAAAGCTCACCTGTTTGAGAATAGTGAGATGAGCTCTGATACAGTGCTGTGTGGGACAAGGGTGCCTGTAGTGGAGGGAGTTATAGGTCAAAATCCTAGCTCTACTCACGAACGAGGCGGGGGGGGTGCGCATCGCCCTACCCCTGATCCCATGTCGACCGGGGCCGAACCTTTGAAGGGGGTGAGTGTTGGGCAGATTCCACTCTCTGCCCCTGAGAGGGGGGGGACAACTATGGAAAGTTGTATCCCTAGGCCGGGGAAGAAACAACATCCAGAAAGGATCAGCAGTATCAATTTTTCCCTGCCGACCTCCCTAAATGCCTCGTGCACCGGCGATACGGGAGAGAGCGAGATATCTGCGGTGGGGAGGAATGTTGGTCAGCCTGAAGGCTCATCATTGCCCCAAATGATGCCGCAATGCCACATGGCAGAAGCCCCCTTACCGGTCGACAAGTGTCATGACAGTTGTAAATTGTCTGATGACAAAATGGAACACAGCACAGCGGAACCCAAAAAGAGGCAATCTGAAGGCTTGAGAAAAGGAAGATCGAAGAAGTCTAAGTGATAAGCCTCTTCCCCTCCTATCTTTATAATGACTGTTCTCCTTGTGTCAGCTAATGCCTGCGGGCTGCGGAGCAACCTCAAAATTGACAACATTTTACATAACACAAAGTGGGATGTTCTTTGTCTGCAAGAGACCTGGTGGAGCCAAGAGCATGTTGACAAGATTCGTCGCATGGTACGTGGCTCTGTACATGTAGCCCTCGGCTCCCCCAGGTCTTGTGGCGTAGCAATCCTGTCTAGGACCTGTGCACTGGGCCACCCCAACCTGGTGCATGCTGATCCGGGGGGCAGATTTATAGTGGTAGACTTTAATGGCTCATTGCCTCTCCGACTCATCAACCTCCATGCACCAAACCTGGAGCTAAAAAGACGAGACTTTTTCTTACATGTGTTTTCTTTTGTCAACAATAGAACAATCATGACTGGCGACTTCAATGTCGCCCTGAGTAAATTGGACATTAGTGTCAACAACACCTACAAAAATGATGTCAGCAGAAATTGTCTACTGAACTTGATCAACAACAACAATATGTTAGAAATCTGGAGAACCCTAAACCTCAGGGGGAGGGCTTTCTCGCGCAAACAAATAGTACTGGGCACGCTTAAACAATCGCGCATTGACTTGTGCTTAGCGTCTGCTTCCCTTGCGCAGAGACTGGACAATCCCAAGTACACATGGTCTGGACAGAGTGATCACGCGCTACTGTCGTTTGATCTATGTCTATACAAAAGCAGGCGGACCGGTGGTCTCTGGGTCTTCAATAATTCGCTTCTAGAAGATGAGAGCTTTATTTCAAAAGTAAACTCTTTTCTTGATGGGATAAAGGAGGAGTTTAAGTATGTAGACAGGGTCACAGACTGGTGGGAAAGTGTCAAACTACGTTTAAAAAAATTGTCAATTAATCATTGTAGAGCTAAGTTTTGGGTGGAAAAATTAGAGGAGAACACTGTGAGAGACCAATTGCTGAAATAACTCTATCTGCGGCGATAACACGTGGGCCTGTGGACCCGTTATTTTTCTCGCTGCAACATAAACTCGAGCTGCTTGAAGCAAAGAAGTGTAGAGGGGCAGCCCTGAGGGCCAAAGCTCAAAATGCTGTAGAGGGCGAGCGATCAACAGCGTACTTTTTGGGACTGGAAAAAAATAAACAAGGAAAAGCATATATATCTAAATTGTGGTCTCACAAATCTCACGCAATGGTCACGGACATTGATGACATTTTAGAAGAGGTCGAATTTTTCTATACTGATCTCTTCAAATTCCGACAACCGTTGACAGATCATGCCACCGAGGCCATAGCCGCCTTAAACCGTGCACTGAGTGTGGACGATAAAGACATGTGCGACAACTCAATGTCCGAATTCGAAATCACAAAGGCAATCCAAGATCTAAATAATAAAAAAAGCCCAGGTTGCGATGGTCTAACGGCTGAGTTCTTTAAGGCTTTTATGAAAAAGCTGTCACCTATCTTGCTCAATTTGTTTCATCACATGGAAAAAAAAGATCTGGTCCCTTCATCATTTTGCGAAGGTACCGTTACGTTAATACACAAGAAAGGTGCGTCTGAACAATTGAGCAACTATAGACCGATTAGTCTTTTGAACACTGACTATAAAATCTTAGCCAAAGTTTTAGCAGCTCGTCTCAAAAAAGTAATAGGTACCATCATCTCCGAAACGCAGTCATATAGCATTCCGACGAGGGATATTTCAGACACTATTTTAAGTATAAAGTATTTAACTAAACACATGGCTGCCTCGTGCGGAATTCATGTCAGCCTCGATTTCGAAAAAGCCTTTGATAGGGTGGAGCACTCTTTTTTATGGAAGGTGCTTGACAAATTTGGATTTGGGTCTTCCTTTACCAATTGGATAAAACGTCTGTATGCAAACGCAGCCAGTAAAATCAAAGTGAACGGACTACTGACAGGACCTGTTAAATTGGGAAGGTCAGTGAGACAGGGGTGCCCCCTGTCCTCACTACTCTTTAGCCTTGTTGTAGAACCACTTGCGGCCCTCCTCAAACAAAATAACAGCATAAAAGGCATTTGGACACCAAGTGGACGCGAAGTGAAGATTCTACAGTATGCGGACGATACAAACCTGTTTGTCAGAGACGTGGAGAGTCTAAGTGTAGCTCTCAACGAGCTCAACATTTTCTGCCAAGCCTCGGGTGCAAAAGTCAATTTTGATAAGTCCACCATGGCCGTTTTTGGTACCACCAGCGCTGTGCCAAAGACCTGGGGTTTTAAAGAGGCCACACTCAGCCAAAAAATCCTTGGTGTTTGGATTGGGGAGAACACTTCTCGTTGTGATGAACAGCAATGGGAAACAGTTTTACCACAAGTAAAATCCACTTTAGATATGTGGAAATTCAGGAATTTAACTCTGAAAGGGAAAATATTGGTCATCAATAACCTGTGTATTTCAAAATTAATTCACTCACTGACTGTCACTCACATGTCCGCGAATGTTTTAAATAGATTAAATTTAACTTTTAATTATTTCATGTGGAAGAGGGAAAGAGGTTTCATTGGGCACTATACCTTGATCGGTGATGTCCAAGCTGGTGGCTTAAATTTGACAGACATTGGCACAAAAAAGGCTGCACTACGCTTGAAGCTGCTCAGAAAGTTTTTAAATCCTGCCTTCTCAGCTCCCTGGAAGGATTTTCTTCTGCCAATTTTAGAGGGTCTAGGCCGCTACGGCGTCTTCAATCTCTGCCAGATGTTGCCTCGCACGATGTTCCCCCCTCTGGACCCCTTCGAAAAAGAAATCTTAGAGGCGTGGTGGGCATTGCGGCCATGGGTTAGGACAGAGCCAATGTCACTCCATCAACTGCAGAACATTCCACTTAGGTTCAATCCCGATCTCCTGGGCGGTGAGCCAGGGAGTGGGGAAAGGATGTTAAGTGGGGTTTTAGAAAGTGCACACATCAGAACAATGGGTGATTTATTAGACCAGAAAGGGAATTTTAACATTGAACGCATTCGCACCTTGTTTCGCTTCCACAAAGTTCCCTTTCGAAGGGCCACTGTGTTGCGCTCAGTGGGAAAAATCAGAGACTCCGTGCATTGCCACTGGGGGCACCTTCTGGGGCGGATGTCACAGAGTGAAGACACCACCATGAAGTCAGATTTAAATTATGTGCTGACCTTTGGGGCTCGACCGACTAGACTGGCAGAGTGCACAACAAAACTACTCTATCATGTGTTGCTAACCAAAATACTGAAAAAGCCAACAGCAGAAAACGCGTGGCGTCAGGCATACCCCACCCTGGCTCCCTCGTCCATCTGGGCTGACATGTTTAACTGGTGTACTCCACCCAAGGTAAGTAACACTGATTTTAAAATAAGACACAGGATAATCTTTCCATGTACAACGCTGCATGCTTTTCTACCAAGTGCCTATGACAGGACATGTCCAGTGTGCGGAGAGGAACCGGAGGATTTTCACCATCTCATTCTCCAATGCCGAGTCGTGCGACATTTCAGATCCAGACTAGAAGATCTCATTGCCAGGAGGCTGGGGGTGAAACTCCCCTCGCCGGTAGTCGGTGGTGGCGGTGACCAGAATTCCTGGCTTCTCCTGTTCGGTATCATCCCTTCACCATTGAAAGGCCTGAATGTCAAAGCCCTCAAGCTGCTCTTGGCCATAGCACGTCATTCCATCGTCATCACAAGAAACATCCACCTGCATGAAAAAAGGAAAGGCGATCACTGGTCCATCTTCAAATCGTTGGTCATCTCCCATCTCACCCATCTTCAGGAACATCGACCCCAACGTTTTCAAGACGACTTGGCAGTAAACAACGGACTAGTAACTTTCTCTGCTGACAACAGTCTGGACTTTCATTTTTAAAATGCATCCTTGGTTACGACTGTCTATCGTTGGACATCCCTACTGATGTTTGTTCACGAATGTTTGGATCTTGAGTCAAACCTCTATTTGTACAGATGTTTTTATTACAATAATAAAAAAAAAAAAAAAAAAAAGAACGCCCGATCTCGTCCGATCTCGGAAGCTAAGCAGGGTCGGGCCTGGTTAGTACTTGGATGGGAGACCGCCTGGGAATACCAGGTGCTGTAAGCTTTTGCACCGCAAAAATAAAAAAAACTTTTGACAAATGTAAACAAGAATGCGAGCTGCTTTTTTATAAATTTCCACATATTCGCCTGACAGGCTGAGAGCACAAAATGCCAACATTCAGCGTCCCCTGCCTTTGGGTGTTGCTACAGTCTCGCCGTGGACGACTCGCAAATGCGTGTGGCAATTTGCAAATGCGTGTCTGGAGACTTGAGTGTGGCTCCGGAGCTCCACATTAAGACCAAAAGGGGACTCTCGTAGTCTACAGGTGTAGCAGACATATGACCCGATGCAGTCCGGTTGGGTTGGTGCAGTGAGTGTTTACTAAATAAAAAGTTAATGAATCAATTTAAAAAAATGGTGTTTAATGAATGCAATAAAGGGAAGTATAGTTAATGTGGCAATTAGCAGGTGTGGAGAAGCTTCATTCATTTTTTTTAGCTTCACTGGTTATATCATTGGTTCTTATTTTATTAGTTCCACTTTATTCTTCCATTTATTCCAATTTAATTTAAATAATGTCAAATAAATGGTACATGACCATGGGTGGATAGCAGTGAACGCCCCCCCAAGTTATTGGTGTATATATTGGTGGTACGGGGCTGGTATAATATTAGTGCCCCCATGTGGTCCGAATGTGTAGCTACGGAGCCACACACAAGTCTCCTGACACGCATTTGCAAATCAGCACACGCATTTGCGAGTCGTCCGCGGCAGGACTGTAGCAAACGTCACCTGTAAGAAAAGGTCCCGTTTTTACAGGTCGCCCATCTACGGATTTTTGTCCGCATTTAACCATGTGTATGTGCCAAAGAATCATTGTACACATTTGCTGATATTTGTCATATATCTGTGACTTCAATCATGCATTGTAGATTGTTGTGACACATTTGTGACTGTGGTTATAGTTTCAGATTCTTGTTACGTATTTTTGGATTGAAGTATTTGCCACAATAAAGACAACATGTATAAAATGCAAAATTTTGAAAGGAATTCTCGCTTACGGCCATACTACCCTGAGAACGCCCGATCTCGTCCGATCTCGGAAGCTAAGCAGGGTCGGACCTGGTTAGTACTTGGATGGGAGACCGCCTGGGAATACCAGGTGCTGTAAGCTTTTGCACCGCAAAAATAAAAAAAACTTTTGACAAATGTAAGCAAGTATGCGAGCTGCTTTTTTATAAATTTCCACATATTCGCCTGACAGGCTGAGAGCACAAAATGCCAACATTCAGCGTCCCCTGCCTTTGGGTGTTGCTACAGTCTCGCCGTGGACGACTCGCAAATGCGTGTGGCAATTTGCAAATGCGTGTCTGGAGACTTGAGTGTGGCTCCGGAGCTCCACATTAAGACCAAAAGGGGACTCTCGTAGTCTACAGGTGTAGCAGACAGATGACCCGATGCAGTCCGGTTGGGTTGGTGCAGTGAGTGTTTACTAAATAAAAAGTTAATGAATCAATTTTAAAAAATGGTGTTTACTGAATGCAATAAAGGGAAGTATAGTTAATGTGGCAATTAGCAGGTGTGGAGAAGCTTCATTCATTTTTTTTAGCTTCACTGGTTATATCATTGGTTCTTATTTTATTAGTTCCACTTTATTCTTCCATTTATTCCAATTTAATTTAAATAATGTCAAATAAATGGTACATGACCATGGGTGGATAGCAGTGAACGCCCCCCCAAGTTATTGGTGTATATATTGGTGGTACGGGGCTGGTATAATATTAGTGCCCCCATGTGGTCCGAATGTGTAGCTACGGAGCCACACACAAGTCTCCTGACACGCATTTGCAAATCAGCACACGCATTTGCGAGTCGTCCGCGGCAGGACTGTAGCAAACGTCACCTGTAAGAAAAGGTCCAGTTTTTACAGGTCGCCCATCCACGGATTTTTGTCCGCATTTAACCATGTGTATGTGCCAACAAATCATTGTACACGTTTGCTGATATTTGTCATATATCTGTGACTTCAATCATGCATTGTAGATTGTTGTGACACATTTGTGACTGTGGTTATAGTTTCAGATTCTTGTTACGTATTTTTGGATTGAAGTATTTGCCACAATAAAGACAACATGTATAAAATGCAAAATTTTGAAAGGAATTCTCGCTTACGGCCATACTACCCTGAGAACGCCCGATCTCGTCCGATCTCGGAAGCTAAGCAGGGTCGGACCTGGTTAGTACTTGGATGGGAGACCGCCTGGGAATACCAGGTGCTGTAAGCTTTTGCACCGCAAAAATAAAAAAAACTTTTGACAAATGTAAGCAAGTATGCGAGCTGCTTTTTTATAAATTTCCACATATTCGCCTGACAGGCTGAGAGCACAAAATGCCAACATTCAGCGTCCCCTGCCTTTGGGTGTTGCTACAGTCTCGCCGTGGACGACTCGCAAATGCGTGTGGCAATTTGCAAATGCGTGTCTGGAGACTTGAGTGTGGCTCCGGAGCTCCACATTAAGACCAAAAGGGGACTCTCGTAGTCTACAGGTGTAGCAGACAGATGACCCGATGCAGTCCGGTTGGGTTGGTGCAGTGAGTGTTTACTAAATAAAAAGTTAATGAATCAATTTTAAAAAATGGTGTTTACTGAATGCAATAAAGGGAAGTATAGTTAATGTGGCAATTAGCAGGTGTGGAGAAGCTTCATTCATTTTTTTTAGCTTCACTGGTTATATCATTGGTTCTTATTTTATTAGTTCCACTTTATTCTTCCATTTATTCCAATTTAATTTAAATAATGTCAAATAAATGGTACATGACCATGGGTGGATAGCAGTGAACGCCCCCCCAAGTTATTGGTGTATATATTGGTGGTACGGGGCTGGTATAATATTAGTGCCCCCATGTGGTCCGAATGTGTAGCTACGGAGCCACACACAAGTCTCCTGACACGCATTTGCAAATCAGCACACGCATTTGCGAGTCGTCCGCGGCAGGACTGTAGCAAACGTCACCTGTAAGAAAAGGTCCAGTTTTTACAGGTCGCCCATCCACGGATTTTTGTCCGCATTTAACCATGTGTATGTGCCAACAAATCATTGTACACGTTTGCTGATATTTGTCATATATCTGTGACTTCAATCATGCATTGTAGATTGTTGTGACACATTTGTGACTGTGGTTATAGTTTCAGATTCTTGTTACGTATTTTTGGATTGAAGTATTTGCCACAATAAAGACAACATGTATAAAATGCAAAATTTTGAAAGGAATTCTCGCTTACGGCCATACTACCCTGAGAACGCCCGATCTCGTCCGATCTCGGAAGCTAAGCAGGGTCGGGCCTGGTTAGTACTTGGATGGGAGACCGCCTGGGAATACCAGGTGCTGTAAGCTTTTGCACCGCAAAAATAAAAAAAAACTTTTGACAAATGTAAGCAAGTATGCGAGCTGCTTTTTTATAAATTTCCACATATTCGCCTGACAGGCTGAGAGCACAAAATGCCAACATTCAGCGTCCCCTGCCTTTGGGTGTTGCTACTGTCTCGCCGTGGACGACTCGCAAATGCGTGTGGCAATTTGCAAATGCGTGTCTGGAGACTTGAGTGTGGCTCCGGAGCTCCACATTAAGACCAAAAGGGGACTCTCGTAGTCTACAGGTGTAGCAGACAGATGACCCGATGCAGTCCGGTTGGGTTGGTGCAGTGAGTGTTTACTAAATAAAAAGTTAATGAATCAATTTTAAAAAATGGTGTTTACTGAATGCAATAAAGGGAAGTATAGTTAATGTGGCAATTAGCAGGTGTGGAGAAGCTTCATTCATTTTTTTTAGCTTCACTGGTTATATCATTGGTTCTTATTTTATTAGTTCCACTTTATTCTTCCATTTATTCCAATTTAATTTAAATAATGTCAAATAAATGGTACATGACCATGGGTGGATAGCAGTGAACGCCCCCCCAAGTTATTGGTGTATATATTGGTGGTACGGGGCTGGTATAATATTAGTGCCCCCATGTGGTCCGAATGTGTAGCTACGGAGCCACACACAAGTCTCCTGACACGCATTTGCAAATCAGCACACGCATTTGCGAGTCGTCCGCGGCAGGACTGTAGCAAACGTCACCTGTAAGAAAAGGTCCCGTTTTTACAGGTCGCCCATCTACGGATTTTTGTCCGCATTTAACCATGTGTATGTGCCAAAGAATCATTGTACACATTTGCTGATATTTGTCATATATCTGTGACTTCAATCATGCATTGTAGATTGTTGTGACACATTTGTGACTGTGGTTATAGTTTCAGATTCTTGTTACGTATTTTTGGATTGAAGTATTTGCCACAATAAAGACAACATGTATAAAATGCAAAATTTTGAAAGGAATTCTCGCTTACGGCCATACTACCCTGAGAACGCCCGATCTCGTCCGATCTCGGAAGCTAAGCAGGGTCGGACCTGGTTAGTACTTGTATGGGAGACCGCCTGGGAATACCAGGTGCTGTAAGCTTTTGCACCGCAAAAATAAAAAAAACTTTTGACAAATGTAAGCAAGTATGCGAGCTGCTTTTTTATAAATTTCCACATATTCGCCTGACAGGCTGAGAGCACAAAATGCCAACATTCAGCGTCCCCTGCCTTTGGGTGTTGCTACAGTCTCGCCGTGGACGACTCGCAAATGCGTGTGGCAATTTGCAAATGCGTGTCTGGAGACTTGACTGTGGCTCCGGAGCCACACATTAAGATCAAAAGGGTACCCTCGGAGTCTACAGGTGTAGCAGACATATGACCCGATGCAGTCCGGTTGGGTTGGTGCAGTGAGTGTTTACTAAATAAAAAGTTAATGAATCAATTTTAAAAAATGGCGTTTACTGAATGCAATAAAGGGAAGTATAGTTAATGTGGCAATTAGCAGGTGTGGAGAAGCTTCATTCATTTTTTTTAGCTTCACTGGTTATATCATTGGTTCTTATTTTATTAGTTCCACTTTATTCTTCCATTTATTCCAATTTAATTTAAATAATGTCAAATAAATGGTACATGACCATGGGTGGATAGCAGTGAACGCCCCCCCAAGTTATTGGTGTATATATTGGTGGTACGGGGCTGGTATAATATTAGTGCCCCCATGTGGTCCGAATGTGTAGCTACGGAGCCACACACAAGTCTCCTGACACGCATTTGCAAATCAGCACACGCATTTGCGAGTCGTCCGCGGCAGGACTGTAGCAAACGTCACCTGTAAGAAAAGGTCCCGTTTTTACAGGTCGCCCATCTACGGATTTTTGTCCGCATTGAACCATGTGTATGTGCCAACAAATCATTGTACACATTTGCTGATATTTGTCATATATCTGTGACTTCAATCATGCATTGTAGATTGTTGTGACACATTTGTGACTGTGGTTATAGTTTCAGATTCTTGTTACGTATTTTTGGATTGAAGTATTTGCCACAATAAAGACAACATGTATAAAATGCAAAATTTTGAAAGGAATTCTCTCTTACGGCCATACTACCCTGAGAACGCCCGATGTCGTCCGATCTCGGAAGCTAAGCAGGGTCGGGCCTGGTTAGTACTTGGATGGGAGACCGCCTGGGAATACCAGGTGCTGTAAGCTTTTGCACCGCAAAAAATAAATAAATAAAAAAAACTATGACAAATCTAAGCAAGTATGCGAGCTGCTTTTTTATAAATTTCCACATATTCGCCTGACAGGCTGAGAGCACAAATTGCCAACATTCAGCGTCCCCTGCCTTTGGGTGTTGCTACAGTCTCGCCGTGGACGACTCGCAAATGCGTGTGGCAATTTGCAAATGCGTGTCTGGAGACTTGACTGTGGCTCCGGAGCCACACATTAAGACCAAAAGGGTACCCTCGGAGTCTACAGGTGTAGCAGACATATGACCC
Source organism: Idiotropiscis lumnitzeri (assembly GCF_059441095.1). Classification (NCBI taxonomy): domain Eukaryota; kingdom Metazoa; phylum Chordata; class Actinopteri; order Syngnathiformes; family Syngnathidae; genus Idiotropiscis; species Idiotropiscis lumnitzeri. Next base: position 662,737 of record NW_028283652.1, read on the forward strand.
GATGCAGTCCGGTTGGGTTGGTGCAGTGAGTGTTTACTAAATAAAAAGTTAATGAATCAATTTTAAAAAATGGCGTTTACTGAATGCAATAAAGGGAAGTATAGTTAATGTGGCAATTAGCAGGTGTGGAGAAGCTTCATTCATTTTTTTTAGCTTCACTGGTTATATCATTGGTTCTTATTTTATTAGTTCCACTTTATTCTTCCATTTATTCCAATTTAATTTAAATAATGTCAAATAAATGGTACATGACCATGGGTGGATAGCAGTGAACGCCCCCCCAAGTTATTGGTGTATATATTGGTGGTACGGGGCTGGTATAATATTAGTGCCCCCATGTGGTCCGAATGTGTAGCTACGGAGCCACACACAAGTCTCCTGACACGCATTTGCAAATCAGCACACGCATTTGCGAGTCGTCCGCGGCAGGACTGTAGCAAACGTCACCTGTAAGAAAAGGTCCCGTTTTTACAGGTCGCCCATCTACGGATTTTTGTCCGCATTTAACCATGTGTATGTGCCAACAAATCATTGTACACATTTGCTGATATTTGTCATATATCTGTGACTTCAATCATGCATTGTAGATTGTTGTGACACATTTGTGACTGTGGTTATAGTTTCAGATTCTTGTTACGTGTTTTTGGATTGAAGTATTTGCCACAATAAAGACAACATGTATAAAATGCAAAATTTTGAAAGGAATTCTCGCTTACGGCCATACTACCCTGAGAACGCCCAGGTGTGGTTGGTTGAGTGATTGCAGGTGTGCCTGATTGTCACTCTGCGTGAGTGTGCAGAGGTGACAGTCAGAGCTCTATGCTCCTGGCTTATGTCTTTTTTGTGGCAAATCTTGGTTAATCTTTTCTGAATTTTTGGGAGTTTTTGTTCAGCTTTTTTTTTTCTCCTCCCAGCCTCCGTGCTGTGGAGGGGGGTTTCTTTTGTTTCTTCTCCCCATCCCCCCCCTTCTTTCTCCCGGATCCAGGTTCAATGGACTCATTAGGACAAACCATGGAGCAGTCATTGAATCGAGTGCCTGATGGCATGCTGGCGGCGACCAAGAGACAAGGTTTGAACAGCGATGGAATGGTGAGCAATGTTGTGACTGAGAGCATAATTTTTGATAAAGACCTCACGGTATTTCTGGACATAGACAATGGTGATGAGATCACTCCTTTATGGTTAATTAGGGGAATTAAGGAAGTGTGTGGGCAGATTAAGGCCTGTCGGAGGATTTCCTCTGACAAATTTGAAATAACAGTTAGCTCTATTCAAGCGAAGAAGAAGCTACTTGATGGCTTCCGGATGGGCGCGGCGCGGATACATGGTCGGGAGATAACAACCGACGAAATGGTCGTATCCTTTCTACACCTGCCGGCATATATTGAAGACTCCGAAATATATGATAAACTTCAGTCCTGGGGCGTATCGGCGACCTCCAATGTACGGAGGAAAATGTGGCCGGGCACCGATGTAGCTGACGGGACCCGCTTTGTTAAAGTAAGATTTACTGACACTGTAAAATCTTTACCATATTCTGCTCGCTTCATCACTGCCTCAGGGCCTGAATATTTCAGGGTGATCCATGATCGACAGGTCAAAGTGTGTAGAGGTTGCCTGTCCCCGGAACATGTGTACAGGGATTGTCCGGAATTCTTGTGCCGGAAATGTGGCAAGCAGGGGCATTATGCCAGAGAATGTAATGAGACTCACCTTCGTCGTTGTGGTGTGTGCAGACAATACCCTGTCCTTTGTGTTTGTGGCGAGGATATTTCTGTGGCCGCACCGATAGAAATGGAAGACAGTCCCCCTATCGCAAAGCCGGTTGTCCGCCTGCCAGAAACAAACCTTTCAAAAGCTCACCTGTTTGAGAATAGTGAGATGAGCTCTGATACAGTGCTGTGTGGGACAAGGGTGCCTGTAGTGGAGGGAGTTATAGGTCAAAATCCTAGCTCTACTCACGAACGAGGCGGGGGGGGTGCGCATCGCCCTACCCCTGATCCCATGTCGACCGGGGCCGAACCTTTGAAGGGGGTGAGTGTTGGGCAGATTCCACTCTCTGCCCCTGAGAGGGGGGGGACAACTATGGAAAGTTGTATCCCTAGGCCGGGGAAGAAACAACATCCAGAAAGGATCAGCAGTATCAATTTTTCCCTGCCGACCTCCCTAAATGCCTCGTGCACCGGCGATACGGGAGAGAGCGAGATATCTGCGGTGGGGAGGAATGTTGGTCAGCCTGAAGGCTCATCATTGCCCCAAATGATGCCGCAATGCCACATGGCAGAAGCCCCCTTACCGGTCGACAAGTGTCATGACAGTTGTAAATTGTCTGATGACAAAATGGAACACAGCACAGCGGAACCCAAAAAGAGGCAATCTGAAGGCTTGAGAAAAGGAAGATCGAAGAAGTCTAAGTGATAAGCCTCTTCCCCTCCTATCTTTATAATGACTGTTCTCCTTGTGTCAGCTAATGCCTGCGGGCTGCGGAGCAACCTCAAAATTGACAACATTTTACATAACACAAAGTGGGATGTTCTTTGTCTGCAAGAGACCTGGTGGAGCCAAGAGCATGTTGACAAGATTCGTCGCATGGTACGTGGCTCTGTACATGTAGCCCTCGGCTCCCCCAGGTCTTGTGGCGTAGCAATCCTGTCTAGGACCTGTGCACTGGGCCACCCCAACCTGGTGCATGCTGATCCGGGGGGCAGATTTATAGTGGTAGACTTTAATGGCTCATTGCCTCTCCGACTCATCAACCTCCATGCACCAAACCTGGAGCTAAAAAGACGAGACTTTTTCTTACATGTGTTTTCTTTTGTCAACAATAGAACAATCATGACTGGCGACTTCAATGTCGCCCTGAGTAAATTGGACATTAGTGTCAACAACACCTACAAAAATGATGTCAGCAGAAATTGTCTACTGAACTTGATCAACAACAACAATATGTTAGAAATCTGGAGAACCCTAAACCTCAGGGGGAGGGCTTTCTCGCGCAAACAAATAGTACTGGGCACGCTTAAACAATCGCGCATTGACTTGTGCTTAGCGTCTGCTTCCCTTGCGCAGAGACTGGACAATCCCAAGTACACATGGTCTGGACAGAGTGATCACGCGCTACTGTCGTTTGATCTATGTCTATACAAAAGCAGGCGGACCGGTGGTCTCTGGGTCTTCAATAATTCGCTTCTAGAAGATGAGAGCTTTATTTCAAAAGTAAACTCTTTTCTTGAT